>NW_006789438.1:71655-80123 GCF_000442215.2 Lipotes vexillifer | reverse complement strand
ATTCCTGCTCCTGCATATTTCGTGCATAATTAGTAGAAAATAAGAAACCCTGCGATTCACAAGCACATTTGCTTGTGTTAGCAAGTGTGTGAGTGAGGACAGACTTAAACATACCCCCTTCAGAATTACAAGGGTTCAGCAATTAAGAAAGATGCATGACTTCATTTCCAAAGGTAATATTTTATGCTGTAATTGTTTATGGTCTCGGTGAAGCAATACAGCCTAGGAGACACTGAAGGTTGTGTTCTTCAAGGAGATGCTAACCCAACAAGGTAGAAAAGAGAGAGAGTGAAACACCAATGTGTAAACCTCACACCCCCACGAAAGGCAGGTGTCACTTAAATTACACATCCTCAAAAGGGTAACTTAAAAAATAAAGCTAGGGCTTCCCTGGTGGCGCAGTGGTTGAGAGTCCGCCTGCCGATGCAGGGGACACGGGTTCGTTCCCGGTCCGGGAGGATCCCACATGCCGCGGAGCGGCTGGGCCCGTGAGCCATGGCCGCTGAGCCTGCGCGTCCGGAGCCTGTGCTCCGCAACGGGAGAGGCCACAACAGTGAGAGGCCCGCGTACCGCAAAAAATAAAAAAAGAAAAATAGAAAAATAAAGCTAGTTAGGCTAATTCAATAGTATTTCCTAATACTGAAAGAAGTTCCACTTGTTTTCGGGGCTTTTTTGTTTTTTGTCTTTTTAAATAGAGCCTGTTTTCAAGTGTGAGATGTGTTCTAAAGAGGAAAATATAAAATACTCTAAATCCGGAGCACTGTTTACTAAATGGCAAAGAACAATGAATACCAAAGACAAAAAGAACATTCCTTTCTATAGTTTGAACGAGGACCCCTAGCATCTGGCATCACATGGAACAGACAAGGGTTAAACGATAATATTCCTTGTTTTCTTGCTACTGAACGGGGTGTTCTCAGGCCCTCTTTGGGTGTTAACAGCTGTTCTGGTAACCCTAACGGTGACAAAACAGTGCTCATTACCAGCCAAGACACACAGACAGAATGCAATTTCAATAGTCCCTTTAACATCAACAAGAAGGATTGTAAGGATTGTCGTCTGGGCTGATTGGAAACACTCAGTTACTTCATCCTGGCAGACAAAATGCACTATTCACAAAGAAATCAATCCCACAGCATTTATTATGGTAAATATTCTAATTAACTAAACGGTTGATGTTTTATTATAGCTACACTTATTAACACCACTGATAGGAAAACATTACTTCATGGTCCTTGCCTTCAAACATGCACACCCACCCACAAAAACTGCTGTTCAGACGCTCATTTTTTTAAACTTCAGCTCACAACCAATTAATGGGCAGTGAAATCATTTTAACGGGCCATAGCCAACTTCTTTTTTCAATTGAAATAAGAAGGAATAGAGAATAAAATAGAAAAATATCAGAATGCATCAAATGTAATAAAGGTAAGTATTGTCTCACAAAATTTTGTTCCTGCACTTGTGGGCTTCTGTCTTCCTGATGGCAAAGTCGCAAGTTCATACATATCGTGTAGTTTTAAGTTCATATATATTGTCTGTGTAATGTAGCAAGAACCATGAGTTCAAGGACTTGGGTATTCAAGCCAAATCTTTTTATTCCTCCAGCCAAATGGATTCAAAACTCCAGCTGCTTCCCCAGAACCACCAGGTTGGCAGAATGGATTTAGTAACCTTCAAAGCACTTCCTTCAAGTACACCCCAGCACTTTCATATTTTAGTGACATTGGTTTTCTAAAACTGACAGTAGCAGTACGAGAGAATGTCACAGTGAGCTACCCTGAACTTTCTTTATTAAAAAGAGAGAGAGAGAGGGAGGGAGGGAGAGGAAGAGACATACAGGCACACATTTAAAAGACTTTATTACAGTATTACTTTTCAACTGTTTCAACAGAACTGTGGATAAATCAGCTGAGTTAGCTAAATTTCTACTTGGCTACCCTGGGCTCTATCGAGATTTCTAGAAGTATATGATAACAGCAAGACAAATTTCCACTTACATAAAACGTTTATAAATAACCTGACAAAACCATCCTTCGATAATGTAGTGATTTGAAGGTTAAAAACAAAAGACCCTCCCCCACCAAAAAATCTACACTCCAGTAAATCCTTTCTAATGCCTCAAATCCAAGAGGGGCCTCCCAATAAACACTGTTTGCACATCCAATAATCATCCCAGGCAAGATGAGCTTCAATTTCCAAGACACTGAGGCACTGACCTCATTATGTTGAGGCAAAAGGAAAATTCCAAATGATGAGGCAGTCTATACCCTGAAGACCAGCTGCCAACCGTCAAGGCCTGAACCCAGGGGCAGACTCTGGGGTTTCACCATCCCTGTAATGCAGGCTTTGTGGGGCGACTGCTTCCCTTCAAGCCAGGAGGCATGCAATACATACACACCACACACACCTTCCCCCTTCTCCGCTCTGATGGCCATTTTTTAAAAGGCTTATAAAGTGTATTCTATCCATAGAGGAATGACTCAAAATTATAACTGGGATGACTCAATCATTTCTGTTGACTATTAGACAACAGACATTGATAATGCCAGTTGATAAAAAGTCATTCAAGATATTCCCTTGGGAATGACTTACAACTCATTAAAGTCAATATAGAAGAAGCCAGGCAATCAAATCTGAGTTGATCCTGGATCTTTGGGAGCAAAGATTCTCAAGTCTGGTTTTCTAATACTTCTGGACAGCTCTATTTGTGATAAGTCTTCACGTTCTAAGAAGTTCAGGTCACAAAACACTTCACTTTCCTTTTAATTTTTGCAATCATTATGGGTCATATGGTCCTTTGTTTTTTACCCTGGACAGAAAACAATAGGCTACCCTGAAGTCTGTTTAATAAAAAGAACGAGAGAGACACGCATACACACTAGGAACTCCAAAACACAATACTCTGTAATGACCTATGTGGGAAAATGACTATATGGGAAAAGAATCTAAAAAAGAGTAGGTACATGTATACGTATAGCTGATTCACTTTGTTGTACACCTGAAACTCACACAACATTGTAAATCAACTATACTCCAATAAAAAATTAAAAAATAAAGGCACAATGGATAGTTTAAAAAGTTATTGCTTTAGAATGTCCATCCAGGAAAACCTCTCAATTCCTCAGCTGACTTGATGTTTTGTTGAAGCAGCTTTGTTATTAAATTGGAAGCCAAGAAGAAATTATGTCTTAGGAAATAAATTCCTATAAGGAGGAGGATCTTTAATCCCCCCAACCTCCAGTGAAACCAGGTACACACTTCCGATCCATTTGTGCATGGGGGCATGTACGTGCACACGCACGCACACACACACACACACACACACACACACTCTCTCTCTCTCTCTCTCTCTCTCTCTCTCTCTCTCTCTCTCCCTTCCCCCCCCACCCCCGGCCCCATAAAGAGATTAACCACAATTAAAGAATGTTGCAGATTAGGAGGCCAATTCAGATACCAATAAGGAGGATGACAACTCACTCCAGTCTGCCTTGGACAATCCCAGTTTACATCTATTGTCTCAGCATAATTATTATTATTATTTGTGTGTGTGTGTGTGTGGCCTCTCCCCTTGCGGAGCACAGGCTCCGGACGCGCAGGCTCAGCGGCCATGGCTCACGGGCCCAGCCGCTCCGCGGCATGTGGGATCTTCCCGGACCGGGGCAGGAACCCGCGTCCCCTGCATCGGCAAGCGGACCCTCAACCACTGCGCCACCAGGGAAGCCCTCAGCATAATTATTAATAGTCCTCCTTTTCACTTTCAAAGGGGTGGTCATTTGGATGATAAATTAAATCATCATCCCACTAACAGCTATAGGTAGGACTGAATAGTGTTGAATGAGTTGTAATGGGAAGAAGTGGAAATCTTGGTTTGGATTACCTTGGGGAGGGGCTTAAATAAAAGGCGAATTCCTCATCCGTATAATATTATGATGATAATAATAATATGGAAAACATCTTATGAGCATCTGTAGTGTTTATAAACATCACTTTGATCAATTTCCTGCCCCTCCACCTAGACCTTATGTTCCATTAGGGCAGTGTCTGTGTTTTGCTCACGAACGTACCCCAAGCCTCTAGCTCAATGTGTGGCCACAGTTTAATGAATGACATGCCAGACACTACATTAAATGCTTTAACAGTCATGTAACAAGTACTTACTTAGCATTTCCCAAAAAAGAGAAATGTTTAAAAAGGCTTAACTTCCCAACCATCTAAAGATAGTCAAAGGCCTGGCTGCAGGAGAAAAGAAAGGAGAGGCATATAAAATATCTTCATCTTGACAACTGACACCTGATCTGCGTCTGGGACACACATCAAGAACACATTGCTTATGGACAGCAAAGGGCATTAATGACAGATTTCCTCCCAAAGTCTACTGCTATAACCGAGTAATAACCTTACATGCAAACACATTTGGGAAAAAGCAAGAAAGAGAGCAAAGCTTTCATTTCAATACAAGTTCCTGGATTTAAAAATAGCTTGGGAGGAATGATGTAAAATTGGATTTCAGTAAAACTAATTTTTCTTCCTCAAAAATTCAAAATACAGGCTTTGTCCTATAAATAGCATCTCAAAGAACCACTGAACTAGAAAGCAGAATGATTAAAAGTTTCTCCCAGAAGCCTGACCAAGAGCCCTGGGTTTGAACACAGCTCTGCTCGCTCACTGGCTGTATAACCCTGTTATAATCATCCTGTTATAACCCTGTATAACCCTTAATTTCTCTGTGCCTCAGTTTCTTCAAGTGTAAATGGGGATAACACTTCTGACTTCAGAACATCGCTGTGAGGATTAGAGGATGTAACCTCCAGCCAGTGCCCAGCACAGTTACCTAGTCCACAGCAAACACTCAAAGTCAACTCTTATTATTTTTATTATTATCATCACCCCCCATCACCATCTAATCTAATCATCTCATTTTAATAATGAGGCAAGAGGCCCAGAGGGGTTAAATATTTAATTAATCAAAGAACCAAGATCAGAATCAAAACGATAAATCCTAGTTCAGGGTTCTTTCTACTACCTTAAACTAGAGCATGTGGCAGTAATATTTTAGCAGTATGCTTTGGGACTGGGGAAAATAACCTCCCCAGAAACAACGTGTTCAATGGTGCTTAGATTCTGAAGTTAATGGGTAAGAGCTGGCTGAGCCCCTCAACTGTAGCTCAGCTAATGAGCAAGTACTACAACCAAAACACGGAAAGAAACAAACCAATGCTACCTGTACTTAGTAAATGCATGAAAAGTCTCTTTTTACTCATTAAGGATGTTGGTCTTTGAAGAAGTCTTATGTTTAAAATGAGGCCAAACCTTAAAATGGAATTCTGGACACCTTTAAAAGGTGTTGATGGGGCTTCCCTGGTGGCACAGTGGTTAAGAGTCTGCCTGCCAATGCAGGGGACACAGGTTCGTGCCCCGGTCCAGGAAGATCCCACATGCCGCGGAGCGGCTGGGCCTGTGAGCCATGGCCACTGAGCCTGCATGTCCAGAGCCTGTGCTCCACAACGGGAGAGGCCACAACAGTGAGAGGTCCGCGTACCGCACAAAAAAAAAAAATAGAAGGTTGAATGCAGGGCCCTGCATTCTCTTTCGTGATTTTATTTACTCCCTCCCCAGAAACAACGTGTTCAATGGTGCTTAGATTCTGAAGTTAATGGGTAAGAGCTGGCTGAGCCCCTCAACTGTAGCTCAGCTAATGAGCAAGTACTACAACCAAAACACGGAAAGAAACAAACCAATGCTACCTGTACTTAGTAAATGCATGAAAAGTCTCTTTTTACTCATTAAGGATGTTGGTCTTTGAAGAAGTCTTATGTTTAAAATGAGGCCAAACCTTAAAATGGAATTCTGGACACCTTTAAAAGGTGTTGATGGGGCTTCCCTGGTGGCACAGTGGTTAAGAGTCTGCCTGCCAATGCAGGGGACACAGGTTCGTGCCCCGGTCCAGGAAGATCCCACATGCCGCGGAGCGGCTGGGCCTGTGAGCCATGGCCACTGAGCCTGCATGTCCAGAGCCTGTGCTCCACAACGGGAGAGGCCACAACAGTGAGAGGTCCGCGTACCGCACAAAAAAAAAAAAAAAAAAAGGTGTTGATGTATTGATGGATTGATATGTTCTGTTTTATGTAAAGAACTCACAGCTTTTTTGGTTGTTCAACATATCTTTATTGGCTTGATGATTAAAACATTCCCGGGAAAAAAGGAGCTGTATGCAAACCAGGTAAAAAGGTAGAGGGCAGGGCCTCTGATGCTAAAGGAACAGCATGTGTGAAGGACAGAGAGGTTCAGGAAACAGCAAGTAGGCCGGTCTGGCTGGGATGTGGAGTTCACAGGTCAGGGGCAAACCCAGAAGGATAACATAGGCTCAGATTACAGACCACACTGAATGTCCATATAATAAAGAATTTGAGGACAGAAACAAGGAGCTATGGAAAATTTTTTAAGGAACATAAAGAAGGCTGCTTTACAAAGAAATTCTGGTGGATGGGCACGACGTTTACCTTCTCTACACCTTTACGACTACCTTGATTGAAATGACACTGGCACTCTGCTACTGGCCCACGCTGAATGAGGTCAGAAGCAGCAGCGCCATGAAACGGATTGCTATGGATACTGTAAGAATGAGATGAGGTTATGATTCATGAAGCCACACAGTGTTCCCTTCAGCAGAGCCCTTGGGAAAAACTTCTCTCTGACCTCAGTTCCAAGAAGAGCTGTGTTTCTCCTGCACAGTGTGTCCTTTTTATCTTAGAGACAATGTGGAATCACAGAAGTGGATTCTCTCTCCCTCTTCCCATCAGCTACTAAGATTTTCTGAGCCAAAATTGTAACCCCCTCTTTCACAAATGTATATACATTAGATGGGCAGCTTCAGTAATTCCTGTCTTCAGTCGATCTTCTCTGGTCCTAATCTGGGGGTAGGGGATAGTCCCAGTCTTCTAGCCAGTTATTTTGTATTTTATCTTAAGCATTTTGGTAAAAGCTATCTTGAATTCTTTTCGGAATAAGGAGGATCACACCAGTCCTTTTTGAGCACTCTCTACGTGCCTGGCGCTCAGAAGCCAACAAATGCACAAGCCCATTTGGGTGGTTTTATAAAAGGGTGATCATGGAAGCGAGAAGGTTGAGAGGGAGAGATAAAACAGCACAACAGCCAGAGAGGAAAAGGAAGAAAAGAGCCCCCCTCAGAGGCAGAACCAGCAGAACATAGTGATTAGAGGCTGTGGAAAAGGTAAAGTTGAACCTCGAAGATGACACCATGGTTTTTTGCCCACAGATCTGGGAGGGGATGCTGCCATCAGTTAGGGACATGACAGGAGGGCAGAGTGTGTTGGCTCTGTCAGGTCATGAGCTGTTATGTGTTGGATGGTAACAAATGCCAGCCCAGAATTGAGGCACAATGTCAGGGAGGGGTAAAGTCACAGGAGAATGAAAACTCCAGAGTGGGTGGCATTGCCCAGAGATGACATGCAGAAATAGAAAGAAAATGGCTGATAAACAAAGGTTTAGAAATAACTCAATTGGAGGAACAGAAAGAGGAAGGGAATGATCAGGAAAGGGAGGGAAGAATCTGAAGGAAAAGCTTCTAAGAGATCAAGTAAATACACTGTCCAATGTCACCATGTAATCAGGAAATAGATTAGCCACAGGATTTGGTAATTAGATCATTTGTCAATAGGCTTATCAGAGCATGAATCTCATAAATACTAACCATGACTAGAATTTTTTCTTTCTTATTTTGGCTCTGGGAATAGAACAAAGAAAGGGAGAGAATTTCCTGAGGTAACTGGGCAAGATTTAAAAGAGAAAAGGAAAAAGAAACACAGGTTTAAAGAGGATGTGTGTAAACATGTGAGAAAGAGACCGCCTGAGGTGGAACTGACTGGGATAGGACGCTGATAGATGAGGAAAGGGGACCTACAATGTGACTATTCCCCCTGCTGGGAAGGAAGGGGTGGGAGGGTGGGCTCCCTCAGCAGAGAGCAGGTGGGGCTCCTGGCTGACCACACCTCCTAAGGGTGCGGCAGTGCAGACAGAACCCCAGATGTCTGTGACTACTTGGCATCTATTCCTTCATTCTCTAAGTCCAGGAGCACTGATTCCAGCCTCACTCTCACGCTGAATGTATTCCTTTCACTCCTACAGCACATCACAACTACATTTTTTTCCCTAATGTGTTTTCCCAGCTCTTTCTCAGCTACAGTAATTAATTCAAATACACCACCACTTAAGTGCCAATCAAAGCTCCATCGAGATCTAAGAAGAACAATGGTGTGCTTATATGCAGTCTATTAATTTAAATTACCATCTGAGTCACTACATGCCAACAATTAAGCAATGACACACACACAGATTATACTCTCCATGAATATACTAAACCAGAGATTTCAGAGAATGAGTTGCCTGGATGGACAAGTTTTCCAGATAACTGAGTGAGGGTTTGCCCCTGAGGGTGGCGGGCCAGG
>NW_006789438.1:43370-71645 GCF_000442215.2 Lipotes vexillifer | reverse complement strand
GGGGGGTGGGGGTGGGGGGGTACCAGCATCCAAATAACTTCTTTTTAAACTTATTTATTTATTTATTATCTCCTTAAAACTCTATTCACTCTCCAACAAGGCCCTACCTGACCTGTTCCTGGGTTCCTCCCCAACCTCATCCCAAACCATTCATTCCCCTGCCCCCAGCTCACC
This sequence comes from Lipotes vexillifer, assembly GCF_000442215.2. NCBI lineage: Eukaryota > Metazoa > Chordata > Mammalia > Artiodactyla > Lipotidae > Lipotes > Lipotes vexillifer. The sequence continues at coordinate 71,471 of NW_006789438.1, read as the reverse complement.
CAAGCTCCTTTCTGTTTACCACTCTGAGGTGTTTCCCCAGCTCCCCTCAGGGCAGGTTCATGCTCACCTTCTGGTTTCATCTCAAATGTCAACCCTTAGCCCCATGACAGTGGCTTCCAGTTTACCCCTTCACCATCCAGTTTATTTTCCTCTTTCTAGCTCTCATCATTCAAATTATCTTATTTGTTACCTTTTCATTTTTTTTAATTAATTAATTTTTGTTTTTACATTTTTGGCTGCGTTGGTTCTTCGTTCTCGCATCATCTGGGAATCTGATAGAGAGGTACAGTCTTGGGTTCTACTCCAGACCTACTAATCAGACACTCTAGGGGTGTTAACAAGCTCTCCGGATGATTTTGATGCACGTGAAAATGTGAGAGCCACTGCAGTACCTTATATTATGCTGCTTCCTTAAGTATTCATGGTCTTCCCCACCAGAAAAGAACATTTACAAGGGCAAAGATCTAGTCTGTCCTGTTTACCACCAATCTTCTAACTCCTAGTCCACGACCTAACACACTGTAGTTACTTTAGGAGACGAGGCATCTCAACCCATAATGAAACTGCGGGCTACTGAACTAAAACTACTCAAACGTTTTGAATGTTCAAACGCCTATCGTTATTCAATACCCCGAAGACACCGCTAAACTCAGGTACCTTTTTCTTCTGCTTTTCTTACTTCTTGACACTTAGGTCACTATATTTCCCCCCATATTTCTTAGCACTCAGGATAGAATGATTATCTCTTTGTAGAGCTGACAAAAACCACGGCAAGGTGACCAATCCTTAGAGCACTCCGGCCACACTGTAGAATCACATCTGCCTCAGGGGGTCAAACACAATTGCTGAACACTGGCTTTGCAGCAAGGCTGCCTGGGTTCAAATCCAGGCTCCACCACGTATTAGCTGCATGAACTTCAACAAATTGGTCAATTTCTGTGCTTCAGCTTCCTCATCTAAAAAATAATGAATAATGGCACCTACCTCAGAAGGTTGCTGGGAGAAGTAAATAAGGTGACACATGTAAATTGCTGAGATCACTCCCGTCACACAGAAAGTACTCCATACACACTGGCTATTAGACATCACACCCTGCTGGTTACTAGCCCTCAGACTTCGGGTAAATTCTTGGCCATGGTAGTTCAGGACCAAAATAGGGGTCTCTATAGCAGAGCACTGCCACTCTCTAGTAGGCAAACAATTAAAAAAACATTCCACATACCAGGAGCACCGATCCTACTTCAGATGGACTACCTTTACAATTTCCTGAATACCTCTCCCACACAGACTCTTCCTCCATACTCTCTCCCCCCAACCCCCATCTTTGACCTTGTGTTCAAAGTGCTCAGAAACAAAACAAGTACAGCCATCCCTTGGTATCTTCTGGGATTGGTTCCAGGACCTGTGGTGGATACCTAAATCCTCGGATGCTCAAGTCCCAGAGTCAGGTCCCTATGCAACCGCGGATTCAACCAACTGCAATCGTAAACATGGTACATGGTCTGTGGTTGGCTGAATCCATGGATATGGGACCTGCTGATACGGAGGGCCAACTGTATTTGCTTTAAAAATCAGAAATCTTCTGGAAGACAACTGCAATTGACTGCAACTGCACAGAGGTGGTAAAGCAACAGGCGGGGGAGTGCGGGATCCTGGCTGATCTACTCTAGACAAAAGTGTCCCCCAGTGAAGGTCCAAAGGCAAAACTCAAGAAGGATCCTGCAAAAGCAGCCCATTTCTGCTCTTCGGATGATATAAACAGAGAAAAATGAAGAAAACCAGAAATCGTGGAAGAGTAATTGGCATGCATCAAAGTAGTTTCAGGGGCTTCCCTGGTGGCGCAGTGGTTGAGAGTCTGCCTGCCGATGCAGGGGACACGGGTTCGTGCCCCGGTCCGGGAAGATCCCACACGCCGCAGAGCGGCTGGGCCCGTGAGCCATGGCGGCTGAGCCTGCGCGTCCGGAGCCTGTGCTCCGCAACGGGAGAGGCCACAGCAGTGACAGGCCCGTGCACCGCAAAAAAAAAAAAAAGTAGTTTCAGATACCCACAGAGCTTACAAAGGCAGCAAGTACCTTAGTCACTGGGAATATCCAAGAGCATCATTCAGTAGAGCACTGACAAGCCAGCATTCTTGCTTAAGAACGTGCAGAGGCTCCCTGTTGCTCATGGTGCCAAATTTAAACTCCCCTCTCCCCACTCAAGGTTGGGATTCTCTATCAGCTAACACCACCTTCACCTCCTTTTTCTTTCCACGCTTCACCTACACTCACCTGCTCTGACTATGTCCTCCTCCCTCAGACCCCCACGCCCCATCCCCTCCCCGCCACTGAGGACTAATAAGCCTTCTCACTTTTGTTCACGTAAGACAGTGTTCCTCAAAACGTGGGGGTAGTGTGTAGTCTGTCAGCAAGACACGTTGAGACCACAGAGATATTCAAAGTTCACCTTAGAGCAACCTGACAAAGTAATTTTATGCCTTAAATCAAATAATAAAAACTTTACAGGTTTGTATCTTGCCATTTTACTTTTTTTCATTTTATTTTTCTAAAAATTAATCATTATTATATTTTACAAAAGTATCGAGCCACACTGGATTGGAAATTTAAAAGAACAAAGCTGGCCCATCACCACAGATACTTTAAGAAACACTGCACTAGACCCCTCACGCTTCTATTCTCTCCTCCCACAACCTAATCTAATTGTTTTCAAGGTTGCCTATAAAATACCCTCCCTGAACAATACCACTCAATGTGAACCTTCTTTTCAAAGTCTGTACCCATCATCATTTCAGCTGCTGGAAATTGTTTAAGGAACTGAACAGAAAGGTAAAACTAACCATTTGCAAATTCCTTGCTCTAAGGAGCCCTGTTTTATTTGCTTTACACTTCTCTGCACCCACTGCAGAGCACAGAGGCAGCATGGTGTAGTGGTTCAACTTCTGGGCCGAAACCAGACTCCAAAATGGAACCCAATGCCCAAGGGCCATCACCAAACGCTGGCCATGTGGCCTAAGACAAGTCCCTTAACTCTTCTCTATTTCCGGTTTCTCTTCTGGGATGTGAGGCTGGCATGGTATGCAAAGCCTTCCCAACTCTAAAATTAAATGATGTCTGTTTGTTCTTAGAAAGGCTCTCAGGTTCCTCATGGGCAAATGGGAGAGCATCTGCCTGCCACAGGGCTGGGGAGGTAGGAAAGCATTTTGAAAACTATAGAGGCCTCTGTGAACTTGAGGATTACTATTATTACGCTGCATATACTAGGTGCCCAAGCAGAATGCATGATCTAAATAAGGAGACTTCACGTAGCCTGCCTGAAAAACTGAAGGCTGGGATGGTGGCGGGCCTCGAAACTCTGACTAGGGGGGCCACAGAAAATACAGGCTACCTGGTCTAGAGAAGATGAGCTGAAAAGGAGAAACGGAAGAGCTCTCGTGGAGATCAGAGAAAATGTAGATGAGCAACGTAGGTACAATGAACAGATGCTATAGATGGGAGAGGAAGAAGGAGAGAAACGATTTCCAACTGTCTTATATAGGCTTTGTGTTTACACTTGTGTCCCCTTGTAATATTCATAACAGCTCTGGCCTTACATACCCAAAGTAAGATAAAATTTGGAGTAGAAGCCTTCGGTCTTTCCATTATACTGAAACTGCAAGGCAGAGTATATCACAAAATATAACATAAAAGGACATTCTTAATGCTTTAGAGATGTTCAGTAAGAGAAGCCGCTGCCTTGTCGCCGGAGATCTCGGGCACTGGCTAGAAGACCATTTGTCAAAGACACAAGGGAGGATGCCTACTATGAATTCAACTCCCAGAATTCTGGTACCTGAAATCAGTAGAGCTTCCAACCCTACCTCCTAAATCACACACGACTGGGGAGACCAAAGCAGGGTTGCCAATTTTTTTTTTTTTTTTGACATGTGAGAACATCTATAAAACATCTATTTTAAGGGTGTGGGGGGCATTTAATATCAAAATAAGCCATAAGTGCATAATCTTAGAATAAAAGATGGTCCTTCAAGATGACTAAAAGACTTATTTAAAAATCACATTACCCCTAGTCTTCATTTTTCACCCTGCAATTCGTCACACAGGCAGGTGGGAACCAACACCGTTACATCAGACGACCTTTCTGACTACTTACAATTTTTAAGTAGTTTTTAAAGGATCAATTTTTAAAGGATCAAATTCTAATAACAGTATTATCTCTTCTAGATAACATTTTTTTGACCAAATACCACTTCCACTAAACAACACTACTTTCAATGACAAAAAGAGCTGGCACTTAATGCCAGGCACTGTAACAAATGATTCACATGCCTTATTCTCACAACAATCCATTACTATTCCCATTTTCCAGAACTGGCAATGGAACTGCCCAAAAGTAAGAAGCCAGGATTCGAGCTCCCAGACAGCTTGTCTCCAAAACCCTGTCTCCATAATCACTGTACCATAAGCCTTAAAACACATATACACCAGGAAACTAACACAATATTGTAAATCAACTATACTTCAATTAAAAAAATTTTTTAAAAACACACACACACAACTGTCAGGCACTAACAAATGATTTTAAGAAATATTTTAAACCATTTACTTTTCCAGGAAATTTATCCTATAAGAATGGGAGTGTCCTTTGGTTTGGTGGAAAGTGAAGCCACTTATATAATTAAAACATTGACTGTGTAGTTTTTGCACCATAGTTTTCCATCATATATGTGGAGAGAAAAAAAAAAAAAAAAGAAGAAAAATCTCAGGAAAATAAATCATGAGAGCAGTAAAGATGTTTCCTAAGAGCCCTACAATTTTAGTAATTATAGTTTACAACATGGTAGTGAAAATCACTAGTGGAGTTTTTGCCCTTGTCACAGGTGTTAACTTAATATTGTTTGTTCATAATGTTATCATGCAAATCATATTCCTGTAAGTAACTCCAGGCCTACATATCACGTGTTTGCAAATCCTGTATCTGTATGATGGGCCTCCTGCTTGGCTGGGCACTGCAACCAGAAAAATGGGTGGGGTGGGGTGTTGAAAGGAGGTTGAAGTGGGTGAAATATGGGTGACACTAAAAAACCTGGCACACATGATGTCTGTTTGGTTTGGTTACTAACTAGTTTTAATTTCAAATAATCCCCCCCAACACTTTATTTTGGTTCTTCTGTTGTTTCCACCCAATACTTAGACAGCAACATGAGCCATAGAAAGTTGGGATGGGTCTAAAATTTGGGGGATGGCAAGGCTGAAATGCTTGGCCCAGAGTGCAAACTGCCACTTATGTGGCTGAGCCAGGACAACCAATGTAAACATGTAAGTTAGTCCAAATATACACACTCTCATTTTTATTTTAAAACTGATTTTGCATCTTAGTAATTTCTTCCTTAAAAATAACCAAAGAACCTTACTGTCTTGGCCAATTTTTTTTAATAAGTTGCTATTTTGAAAAGAAATCATAATTAGCCATGCACAGTGGATAGACCCACGACACGCTGCTATTTTCTAGTGTTGAAGAAAGTTTCAAAGTGGTACCTCGTAGCACTCATTCAAACCAATGTATCTCCATAATGTGCACTTTTTACAAAGTGCTTTACACATAGTGAGTTAAAATTCGAAAAGAGTGGCTATTTTTACTGAATACCACCTGGTCAGGTATTTCCTATAGGAATAGGGACTAAATCTGTCCTTCTAATCCTTGTCATGCCAGGCATGGAAAGAAGATGGTTCTATTTCTAAAGTCTTTATAGTTGTACCTGAATCTCATTTAAAGGACTAGAGTCATGTGTGTGTGTGTGTGTGTGTGTGTGTGTGTGTGTGTGTTTATGCTAAAACAAGCCACAGAGATGATCTAGTCGAAGCTGCCTCCAACCCTAATCCCATCCCTAGAACTTGTATTGATGAACAAATCTAAGCCCCAACATGGGACATTTTCTTTTTTCAAAGCTACACAACCAAAATCAAGACCAGGATCTTTTCCTATATTTCTCCCAAATTAGTAATTAATGTGCATTACATACAAATATCAAAATCTAAAAACACACAAGAAGATAGCAAAACAAATGCCAAGTCTAGAAAGAATATCTATTTTCCTTACCTAAGATCTGAAGAATGTACAACAATGGTTCTCAACCAGGCTTGATTTTTGTCTCCAGGAGACATTTAGCAATGAGTGGAGATAGTTTTAGTTGTCACAACTGGAGAAATGGGGGTTCATCTAGGGAATAGAGGCTAAGGATGCTGTTAAACCTAAAACAATGCATAGGATAGGCTCTGAGATGGTTAATTTTATGTGTCCACTTGACTGGGCCACAGGGTGACCAGATATTTGGATAAACATTATTCTGGATGTGTCTGTCGGGGTATTTCTGGATGAGATTAACATCTGGATCAGTAGAGTGAGTAAAGCAGATTGCCCACCCCAAGGTGGGTGGGCCTCACTGTATCTGTTGAAGGCCTGAATAGAATAAAAAGGTAGAATGAGGGGGAATTCACTCTCCCTGCCTGTCTTCAAGCTGAGACATCAGTCTTCTCCTGCCTCAGACTCAGACTTGGACTGAAACTACACTACTGCTCTCTTGGGTCTCAGGCCTTCAAACCATCAGCTTTCCTGATTGTCAGCTCTCTGGATTCACATGGAAACTATACCATTGTCTCCCCTGGGTCTCTAGCTCACCAACTGCAGATCTTGGGACCTCTCAACTTCCATAAATGCATGAGCCAATTCCTTATCATAAATCTCATATATATATCCTACAGAGTTCCATTTCTCAGAAGAACCCAGCCCCACAGCAAAGAATTACCCAGCGTAAAATGTCAATGCTGAGATTGAAAAACCAGGATGGACAAGAATACTGACATTGTCTAATGAAGATACTATTTATATATAACAGAAAATTTACCATTTTAACCATTTTTAAGTGTACAGTTCAGTGGCACTAAGTATATTCATACTGCCATGCAGTGTCCATCGACCACCATCCAACCACAGAACTTTTTTCATCTTGTGAAACTGAAACTCTGTACCCATTAAATCATAATTCCCCATTCCTCACTCCCGCCAGACCCTGGCAGCCATCATTCTACATTCTGTCTCTACGAATCTTACTACTCTAAGTACCTCAAATAGAATGGAATCATACGGTATTTATCCTTTTGCGACTAGCTTCTTTCACTTAGTATAATGCCTTTAAAAGTTTATTCATGATGTAGCATGTGTCAGGATTCCCTTCTTTTTCAAGGCTGAATGATATTCCATTGTACCCATATACCACATTTTGCTTACCCATTCATCAACCAGTAGACCCTTGGGTGATTTCTACTTTTTGACTATTGTGAATAATGTAAGTGTATGTGTTCAAATATCTCTTCAAGAGCCTGCTTCAAGTCTTTTGGGTATATAACTAGGAGTGGAATTGCTGGATCATACGGTAATTGAAATTTTGAGGAACTGTCATACTGTTTTCCACAGTGGCTGCACCATTTTACACTCCTTCAGGTGCATTTTGAATTGACAAGGTTCTCAACATCTGCAGTTTTCGTGTGTCCACCTCTCTCTGCTCTACTTCCCTCCCCATATCCTGGCCCTTTCACGAAGCAGGTAGTGAGCCAATACTTTAAAAACTGGAGCACCCTGAAAGAAATCCTAGGGAATGATGTTTTTTTTTTTTTTTTTTTTTTTTTTTCCTTGCGTTATGCGGGCCTCTCACTGTTGTGGCCTCTCCCATTTGCGGAGCACAGGCTCCGGACGCACAGGCTCAGCGGCCATGGCTCACGGGCCCAGCCGCTCCGCGGCATGTGGGATCCTCCCGAAACGGGGCACGAACCCGCGTCTCCTGCATCGGCAGGCGGACTCTCAAGCACTGCGCCACCAGGGAAGCCCGGGAATGATGTTTTAATATGAATAATATTCTCTAATGTTCCTTGAGGTACAATTTCTATCATGCATCTTAACCAGGGTGAGGGGGCGTGTAGAGGCATGGAGAACGTGGGAAGGAATACAATTGCATGCCTAGGAGATCCTTCTCCAAACCCATTCTGAAAGCCACCTCTGTCTCCAGTCTGTGAAACCTGATAGCAATAATTCCCACATCATCTTGAGTTTTCTATGTGGCACCTTCTTTGAGAAAAAGGGTCTTCCTGTTTTTGAGACCTCTTATTTACAGACACCTTACGGAAAAAGATTCTGGTGTTACACAGTACAGTACTATTGAGTAGTCTTTTGATCCAAGATCAGTCATTTCCATGAGTTAATTCCTGGAGAAATATAGTTTTACATACTTAGGCACAAGACAAGAGTAGGTCCAAGATGCTCAGGAAGTCTGAATTCCAATTATTTTGTAACTTTGTTCCCACAAAGACCCTTAGGCTTGTCCTGATTTCTGACTAAAATGTATGGTCAACAGGCCTACATGGAACAGTTCGGAAGGATAAGAAAGTGCTATCTCACATGTCTAGAGTGCCTGAAAGCAGTGGTTCTCCAAGTGTGCTCTTGGGACCAGCAGCAGTAGCATCACCTGGGGATGTATTAGAAATGCAAATTATTGGGCTCCGCCCCAGATCCGCTGAATCAAAAACTTTGGGGGTGGAGCCCAGCTATCTGAATTTTACTTACCCTCTTGGCGATTCAAATACACATTTAAGTGGCACATTTGAGAACCACTGCCTAGATCTTACTTTTACATTCCTGATATTATTTGAACTTCACAACAACCTTGTGAGGCAGACAAAGCTGGGATACTGTCCCTTTTTAAAAATGGGGAAACTGAGGCCCAGAGCAGTCACCTGACTTACCTCAAGTGATATAGCTAAGGAAATGGAGGGTTAGAACAAATTAGTTTTTTATCAAGTCATGAATTACATTACAGGTAATGTAATTATTGATAGTATCATACATGTGAAGGGCTAGAAAAAAACTGAGGGTCACATAGTCAAGTAGTCTCATTATACTGATGAGGCAACTAGAACCCAGAGCAGGTTTTACATCTGAATAAGACCACACAGCGTCACAAGGGAAAGCTCCTTCTCCATCAAGCCATTCCATCTGAGCAGTGAGCCTCTAACAGTTAACTAGCTCCTCAAATCATGAGTCACTTTTTATTCCCCTGAGGTTCATGTGATAAGTATTTCGTTTGGGACCTACTAGGTATTTCACAAAGAAAAGCAGCACTGATGACTAAATAGACTGTTCTCATCATTAAACAAAAAGTCACCTTTGATAAGACAACAGGATAAGAAGGTTAAGGATATAGGGTGGGAGACACTGAAGGAATGGTCAGTGGACCTTTATCGGACCAGGGAAAGAAACGAATAAATGATGGAGAGAAAGTAAAAGGATCCAGGGACTTGAGGTTGAAAAATCTGAGTAGTGACAGTCATGGAGAAACTGAGCTAAATATTTTCATAATAATAGGTTATGGTCAAGAGGTATTTAGCAGCTTGGGGTGTTGGCAAGGTCCAGGCTGCAGCCATGGCAGGAAACGGCTGCAGTGGAGGTGATCAGGGCTCACCGGTGTGATGAAGAGAAATGAAATGAGAGGCAAGGGTGTTGGAAGACATACCCATCTGGGATAAATAAATGACAGGACTTACAGTAGTGCAGAGCTGGCAGAAATGAGAAGACCATGAGCTTAGCACCTAATTCTTTAGAGGGAGCCAAGAAAGAAGCCAGCCGATGACAGTACTAGGGAGGGATCAGAACTGAAGGTCATGCACACAGGAGGAGCAGAGGTCGTAATGACCTCCGGGCAGAATTGGGGCCAGGCAGGAACGTCAATGCTACTCTCTAAATGGTGTGGGAAGATGGGCAGCACCTAACCAAAAGGCTGCAGGGAAGCAGTATCCTCAGGAGAGAACCAGCAAAGAGGCTGAGAATGCAGGAAAGTGTTTCAACCTAAGAAGGAGAGTTAGAAAGAACATGGGGCAAAGGTTTAAGATGGAAAGGAGGAATGGCGAACCAAGTTAGGGGAGAAGAGATACACAACCCACTTCCAACACCACGTCTTATGGGAAGTCTACAATCATAGCAAAATTACTCTCCCGTGGGGATGAAAATGCTATCCCAAGACCCCAGTGAGCCCCAAACCGAACTTCAATATTAAAAAGCTTGTCCAAATGAAACAATCCCATGTAGCTACACAACTAGGTTACCTATCTTGCCATAAAATTGTATTTTATTTTGTGGTACAATTTGGGGGACCTCACCCTTCCATTTTAATGTACTGAAATGATATCTATAGAGTTCTTTAAAACCACCTATGAGGTAATCATCTTCAAAACAGATCTACAGGGCTTCCCTGGTGGCGCAGTGGTTGAGAGTCCGCCTGCCGACGCAGGGGACACGGGTTCGTGCCCTGGTCCGGGAGGATCCCACATGCCGCGGAGCGGCTGGGCCTGTGAGCCGTGGCCGCTGAGCCTGCGCGTCCCGAGCCTGTGCTCCGCAACGGGAGAGGCCACAGCAGTGAGAAGCCCGCGTACTACAAAAAAAAAACAAAAAAAAAAACAGATCTACAAAGTGGGAAGTGAGCTAAGTATTATTACCACTATGTTGCCAATAAAGCCCAGAAGTTAAGTGACTTTCCCTGGGTTACAGAGCAAGACAGAGCCAGGCCTGAGATGACTCTTAAATGAATTATGACAACAGTTCTCAAAGAACAAGTCCATATTCCAGGATGTTCCCAGATGGTCTACAAAGCAGGGAAGAGTCACACTGGTTCTGTCCTAGGCCAAGGATTAAGAGAGCATGGCAGAGGGAAGCCATTTATTCTCATTAAATTATCCCTTACAACTCAACCCTCTGCTACTAGAAAACCTGCTAAGAAAAAAAACCAAATTGGGTAAGAAGTTACTGAACTCTTGCCCCCTGGCTTCAGATTTAGGTATGAGGTGACTCCTCAAGCCTAAAAAGGGAAAGGGAATTAGCAGATCAAATATTTATTACTGAACCAAACTTGGGTCTACTGGCCCGCCATGCAGCAAAGCCAATCTACTGACACCAGGCTGTGATGAAGGAAAATACAGCATTTATTGCAGGGTGCCATGCCAGGAGAACAGGCAGCTTGGGCTCAAAAGACTTGAACTCCCCATTGGCTTTTGGAGGAGGGTGTTTAAAGGCAACATTTGGGGTGAGGGTTGCAGCTTGTGAACTTTCTTCTGATTGGTTGGTGGTGAGGTAACAGGGTGATGTTTTGGGAATCTTAACCATCAACCTTCTGGTTCCAACCAGTCTGGGGTCTAAGTGCTGGTGGTCAGCACATAGTCACCATCCTCCACCTGAGTGGGGGTCTAGTTTCTACAGAACAACTTAAAGATATGTGTCAGATTGTTATGTACATCCCCTGAGGAGGAACTAGGACTCTGTTTTATTGCTGAACTATTGTTCAAGCTGTCATTACTTTTCTTGTTTAATCTCTTTTCCTTTGCTTCTGCACTCCCTCACTTCCCTGATTAGTAACTGCTTGAGTTTGCTCTTTAGAACTCAGGGAAGGCCTAGGAGACTAAAGCCTTTTTCTACAAACAAGAAACAGGGGACAAGGAGGGGCTTTTGTATCTAGGAAGGCCCCGCAGGGTCCTGCTCAGTTTCAATCCTCCCTTTTCTTTGATACTCCTCAATTCTTAGGGGAACAAGGCCAGGACAAGAAAGCCCACAAAGTTTTGGACAGAGAAGTTAATCATAAACTCAGCAGGGGGACTTAGTTTTAGGGGGACTCAGTTTCACATTTCCTATGGGCCAGGCACTGGGCTAGACACATAACAGGCTCAGTTCATTTAATTCTCACAACTACTCTGAGAGACAGGTATTATTAACTCCAACTAGAGGAATAAACTGAGGCTCAGCAAGGTTAAGAAACTTGCCCAAGTAGACCGGACACGGTGCCTTGTCCACTGCACCAGGATCCTCAAGAGATAAAAATGAAGACCTAAAGTCTTACTGAAGGAAAAGCACAGCTGACCCTGTGCCCCAAGCCGCACCTCCTGCCCCATCATCTAAGAGTGTATGTATCAGAGGAGGGTGGTTCCTGAGAGCTGATCTCTGTGCCCCTCCCCCAGCTCCACCCCATTATTACATGTTAGTTTAATATCAAGGCTCATGGGAGATTCCTCCCAAGTTACATTCCTATTACAGAAAGCTTGAGTGGCCGGAAGTCTGAACTAATGAGTAGGTGGTCTCTGAGACTCATTTGTCCCACCTAAGTAGCCTATGTATCAAAATAGCTTGAGATCCTGGCAACACCACTCACTCCATCTTCCACTAATTACTCTGCAACTTTAACGAGGGGGGCGGGCAGAGGTGAGGAGTTACTAAAATTAAAATAGGGAAAAGTTGAAGCACCTTACAAATATACATATTAACAAGTATCTTATATAACTTTAATGTTGGACTCTCATACCTAAAAAGCTGTTTAAAAATGAGTACATATATGTATTACACACACACACACACACACACACACACACACACACACAGAGATGTGATTTTTAAAAAGAGAACGGTGGAACAGCTAGAACATGAAAATCACCCTTTCATGATAAATTCCAGGGCATATTCATAACAGGAGTCAGACAGATTTTGTTTTCCACCACATAGTTCTATAAAAATAAACTGTCATCACAACATCCTTGTGGTAGTAAAAGGCCATATTTGCCTGCAGTTAAATCTAACAGCAGCTGCTCTATGGAAAAAGACGGCCCAATAATTGGCTTCTTTCACCTCTGTTAATCACGAACAAAAGTGTCATTCAGTTTCAAAATGGACAAAATGCTCCAATGGATGGTCAGCTAGCTGAGCCAATGGGGTGGAATAACAATAACCCTGTAGCATTTTCCTTTTTCCTTTTGTTTGGTCTTTCAAAGCCCTTAATTAAGACCTGCACAAAGCACCCCTACAGGCCTTTTTCAATGAGGCATTACACGCCTGTTTTCTTGTATTTAAAGAAAAAAAATAGCAGGGATTTTCTGAGACACATTAAACAGAATACACAATTTCCATTTATTTGCAACTGAAATACTGTTAAAATTTTAGAGCTTAAATATTATCATCAGTAACAAAGCAAGTTCTTTGCATGGCAGGCTTGGGGAGTGGAGGCTGAAGGAGGGGTTGTTTAGAAGGGGGTGGGTGGAAAGCAGGATCAGAAGTGCTGTGCAACCATTTCTCCAGAAATACAACTGTTAGCAGACCTCATTTAGAAAGATCTAGATTGGGCTCCCAAACCTTTCATTAGCTTCACATATACACACTGAAAGAAACAGCCAAACTCAAGAGGTATTCTTAAAGCGAACAGCTAGACAAGAGACAAAAAATTGGAATTGAAACTGCTTCTTACAAACTCCTTAAAAATCACAGAGAAAAAAGATAAAACATTTTTACAGTTAAGCAATCGCTATAAGAATTTTGTGCAGTTCTATAATTCATCTCTGCCTTTTTTTCCCCCCCCTATCTTGGCTTTAAACAAAGCTTCACATATTATAGTGGATAAGAATCAGAATGTCTAGCTTTTTAAAATCTCCATAGCCTAATTAACTTTTCATTATTCAATTTTCTTTTTGCACAACCTAAAAAAGGCCGTTGTGTTCATTTTTAAACGCTCTGAAATATAATCTTTCCGGGTTGGAGACTGTTCTGAAAATACCTAGTCCTGCCCATAATTTGTTCCTCCCTCCCCCTCTCACAAATATCCTGAGTGACAGCTTAATGTGACAGCTTTCTTGCCACAATTCACTGAAGGGGAGTGGCAGGTAGGGTTCTTGGAGAACAAATACCTAACAAAGCCATCATTCTGGGGAGTTACTTCCAAACTGTCAATTCAATCTATCAAGTAGAATGTGCTCCACTATTCTCTTGTAAATGTGCTTATTTCAAACAGGGCAGAACTCAGGCAGCTGCCCCGCAGAAGACTAAATGACCCAGCTCAAATGTCACCTCTGCTGCGAAGCCTTCCAGCTCCCCAAGGCAGAGCAAGTTCCCTTCCTCTCTGCTCCCACAGCCCTTTGTTCATCCCTCCTGATGGCACTCCCATGCTGTATTTTATTTGCGTTTATGTCTGTATTCTCCACCAAACCAGATCACCCGTGGACACTTGTGAGCCAGCGTGGTAGAGTGGAGGAGGGCACAAGCTCTGGAGTAAGACTGCTGGGTTCAAATCCTGGTTAGAGATTATTAACATATGACCTTGAACATGTTACTTAAGCATTCTGTGCCTCAGTGTTCTGAGCTTAAAATGGGGATTAAAGAATACCTTTCTTATACATTTCCTGTGATGATCAAGTGAACTTGCAGATGTGAAGCTCTCCACACAATGCCTGGCACACATAGGAGCTTGATCAATGTTAAAACATTGATCCCCATGAAGACAGTAGCATGGCTGGAACAAGAGGCACACACTCGATGTTCATGGAATAAACTTTTGCTAAGCATATTAATTTACTAATAAAATGTCAATTTCCAAAGGCAATCTTTCCAGGTCTTTCAATGTATTCAACATTTACAAGTGTGTTATGTGCAAGGCACAAATATAGGCAAGGGAAGAGCTAAAGCGATCATAAGTGAGACTTGATTCCTGCCCTCATGCAGCTTATAAGCAATTCTGAGCATGAGGCATCTGGAAATATATGTCTGTGGTATTAATGGCTGAAGTTATGCTTTCACAATATATTTGCCTGATACGAGTTTTCTCAACAGTGCATATATTACATCGTAAAGTATTTCAGAGACTTATGTACAACAATGTGTCTCATTTTGCTAAAGAAACAGCAACTAAGAGAGTTTAAGGATGTTATATGTCAGATACTTCAATGAAGTCTGTAATTCTTACGAATCCTCATGCTAATATTAATATAGCACATGCACTGTTTCCAGGGCCACAGCTTGTCCTATGACAAGAGTCACTGCTCTCTGGAGCCCTGGAAGAGTCAAAACTTACTTAGGAATGAAATTTAAAGATTTGGGTCATGAACAAATGTGTACCAAATTATTGTTTCCACTATGCTGTTTTCAAAGACTTTACTGTTAAATATAGAATCACTTGTTGAAATGTTGCAATTCTAGGAAGAGCTACTTTAATGAAATCATTGCTAATTAAAAACCATTGTTAAATTAAAATAAATCATTCAGTGTTTTTAGTTGTTCTCTAGTTGAAAAGAAGGTTATGGAAACAAAATGATTTTGCTACACATTTGCCCACGATACACCTTCTTTTGTCATAAAACACTAACTTCATGAGAGTGAATAAATTCATGAAAGCTACCAATAAATATTTGCCTTTGACAATGTCAGGCAGATTTACTGCATCCCATTTTCTTTAGAGGAGAGTAATAACTGAGGAATAGAAATTAACGCCATAAACCAGCCATTGGAGCAAGCCCCCTGCAGGCAGGCAGGGGCACTGCCTCTTCCCTCTTCTGTCACCAGGTTAGACCACCAGCGAACATCTCTCACTCTCTCATGGATATTGCAAATTCAAACAAAACAAAACACCATGATAAATTTTGGAGCTTTTCTTATTTTTCCATGGAGGCATGCAAATGGAGGGGAAAAACTCACCTAGTTGACAATATCTGACGATCAGTTACCTAAACTCTAATAATAAATCAAACTGTGTCGAGTCTTATTTTCTTCATCTAAGAGCAAGTGGTCTCCAGCATCTTAACACTGCCCAGATATTTACTGTCTGTCTGTACAATAATCAATGCCTACTTAAATATAATGAATCCTTAAAGCATCCCTGAGAGTTTAAAATAGTATTGAATTTATTATATTATCAGGATAATTAAAGCTTAGTAGAAATCTATCTCAATCATTGTATGAAATTTTAAAAATATTTATGAGCAAAATTCTGTTACTTGAGATGCTACTTACAGAAATCAAATGGCAAATGTCTATAATATTTTAAACTCTCAAAGTATTCTAGAACACATATTGCAAGAGGGCTTCAATTTTCTGCCATGCTTCCTAACCAATTCTTTAACAATTGTAATGGCTTTATTAGCTATTCAGTAAGTATTCCTTCGATTTACTCCTTATGTTAGCAAAATGAGCTGGTTCTCCTAACAACAGATCATTTAAGGCAAAAATGTCTCGTAAGCATGAAAATTGAAATTGTTTATGGATACAAAAAACACCTCCGTTAAAAACATCTGATAGTGTGCATTTTTCAGGTGCTTTGTTGTACTTATTGGCTACTCCTAAAATCTTTCGTAAAGTGTCTATTCATATCTGATGCACGTTTTAATTGTGTGACTTTTCATTCAGTTGTTATAACTCTTTATATACAATATATTATGGATTTAAGTCCTTGTCAGATATATGTATTGTGTATAATTTCTCCCTGTGTGTGGCTTGCCATTTAATTTTTAAAACATCTTTAGGGCTTCCCTGGTGGCGCAGTGGTTGAGAGTCCGCCTGCCGATGCAGGGGACACGGGTTCGTGACCCGGTCCGGGAAGATCCCACATGCCGCGGAACAGCTGGGCCCGTGAGCCATGGCCGCTGAGCCTGCGCGTCCGGAGCCTGTGCTCCGCAACAGGAGAGGCCACAGCAGTGAGAGGCCCGCGTACCGCAAAAAAAACCACATCATTTAACTAATGAGATAAATGTGATATTCTATTTTCTAAGAGTGTACCCTGACCCAAAACAGACTGGCCTACAAGCTACAAGCATTTTTACTGTAGAACAGCCAATGACCCTATGAAGCCACTGTTATTCTAGACCTTTTCTGAGAGAAATGGAGCAGTTAATAATGTTTAAGGAAATGGGAAGGGATAGAATTTTGAAGCTGGGTGACAGGGGCCTGGGGAGGAAAGTTCTGAAACTATACTGCCCCCACCAAAATGACACTGAACAGTTTAGGTCTTATAAAGCATCTATAGGAGGCATGGGCATATTACTCTACTTGAAACAAAGCCCTGGGTAGAATTAATACTTGCAATTTCTCCCGGTGGAATATTTTCAATTCCTCGGAGCAATGAGACACTTTCAATTCCACAAACTTCCACCTGGGAAACGAAACAGAACTTCCTGCAATGTTGGAGTTGTGAAATTTAAAAAACAACAATACTCTCATGGAAAATTTTTCTCGCATCTCCATGCCATGCTTTAGGGCTCTAGATGCAACTAAGCTTATCTTAAAAACTAAACCAACTGAAACAAAGACATCTCTTTGCCAACCCCTCATAAGCCTCTCAGTTGCATCCCGCAGGTCTGAGCCTCATCTTGACAATGATCCGTTACATAATGATCTCTATACTTTGACTATGACAACATGTGACTGCCTTACAAAAACACTTCTTAAAAGTACTCAAGTAAAAGTACTTGCTTTTAAGAGTCTAATCTTATTTTTGAAGTTGGCATAATTGTTCACTTAAAATAAGGAGATATTAACTTGAAAAGAGAGACTATACAGAAAATTATTTAGTACCATTTAGTCATGAACTTCTCTGCCTGCAACTTCAGACAAATGCATCGCACCACTGCTCTGATGAAGAGCAACCACTGGGCACATCACGCAAGAACTGAGGCCTAAGTCACTATGTCAAAGGTATAAATTATGGTCCAAAGACAGCTCCAGGCACTGCTGAGCTTGGAATTGCTTGCTGAGCAGCCATGTTGTTCCAAACAAACTCAATGCTTAAGAGGCTAAAGGGCAGTGGAGGCAATTATTGGAAGGAAATTTCTCACTAGGCCGGAAAGGAATAATTAAGCCTTTGCATGCTAAATCACATCACTGGGGTTAACAATGAAGTAATCAAGTGTAAATGGTGGCAAAGCCTATCTATAGGACTCATGAAAGGAAATTAAGGTTGTGGGTACTCTAAACTATTGTTGCTTAAATACCACAAAAATTAGTCCTGAAAACTTCATTCACTTATCCTCTCTTTATACAAATGTGTGTGCTTTTGGTGGGAGGCAAGAAATTGGTTAATCCAGCAATTAAGGCAAATATACTGAATCATCCGAAGTAAAACACCACTCAGCTACTAATTCACAGGCAGAGATCCAACACAATTCCCCACACTACTTGGACTGGACCAAGTGCTCAGTAATGAAGAAGACACACATGGGATTTATTCAAATATATGGCTAAAAACATTTAAGTGATAAACCTAATGCACACTTTATATATTACACTTTATATGCCGCAGGGTGTAGAAGAGAATTCACACACACACACACACACACACACGCACACACAAACACACACACAGCTAGGTGGGGAGACAAATTCGGGGAGAAACATGGAGGACACACACATCATCTCCAACAACTGCTCAGTAGCAGTTAAAACTGGTTTAGGAATTCCCCGGCGGTCCAGTGGTTAGGACTCTGTGCTTCCACTGCAGGGGGCACAGGCTCAATCCCTGGTTAGGGAACTAAGATCCGGCATGCTGTGCAGCGTGGCCAAAAAAATTAAAAAATAAAAATAAAACTGGTTAAGCGCTAAAGGGAGCAAAATAATGCGGGCCTGACAGTTAAAAGGTCTAGATTCGACTTGGGCTTTGCAGCCTCAGGTTATTATCTCACCTCAGAAACAGAGTTTCGGGCTTCCCTGGTGGCGCAGTGGTTGAGAGTCCGCCTGCCAATGCAGGGGAGACGAGTTCGTGCCCCGGTCCGCGAAGATCCCACATGCCGCGGAGCGGCTGGGCCCCTGAGCCTGCGCGTCCGGAGCCTGTGCTCCGCAACGGGAGAGGCCACAACAGTGAGAGGCCCGCGTACCGCAAAAAAAAATAAATAAATAAATATTAAAAAGAAACAGAGTTTCCTCGTCATATTTCAGGAGTGAGACCAAGAGTAAGATTTCTACTAAGATTTCGCAAGACTCTAAACTGATCTGGTGTAGTAGTTGTTGTTGTTGGAAATAATTTAAGACTCAGCAAAAGTTGCAAAAATGGTGCAGAGTTCCTGTGCATCCTTCACCCAGCTTTCCCAATGGCAACATCTGACATGGCCAGAATACATTAGCTAAACCAGGAAATTTACTTTGGTACAACATTATTATCTTAAACTACAGACCCTACTCAGATTCCACAACTTTTTATATGCACTCCTTTTTTTTTAAACCACACGTACGAATTCATATGATCACCACTACAGTCAGGATAAGGAACTGCTCCCTCACCACAAAAAAAACAAAAACATGGGCATATTACTCTACTTGAAACAAAGCCCTGGATAGAATGAATACTTTCAATTCCTCCTGGCAGTGTATTTTCAATTCCTTGCAGAAAACAGACACTTTCAATTCCACAAACTTGGAAAATGACATAGAACCTCCCATAATGTTGTGGTTGTGAAATAAAAAAATACTCTCAAGGAAAACTCCGCTCTCACCTCTATTCCTCGCTTTAGGGCGGCTAGGTGCAACTACAACTTTGTCAAAAACTAAACGAAATAAAACAGACTTTTCTTTGTCATCACTGCCCCATCACTCCCTCCTGCTACCTCTTTAGAGTCTCACTGCCCTCCTATCTCTAACCCTAGCAACCACTAGCCTGTTCTCCATCACTATAATTTTGTCATGTCTAGAGTGTTTTAAATGGAATCACCAGCATATGTAACCTCTTGAGACTGGCTTTTTCACCCAGTGTAATACCCTTGAGAGTTATCCATGCTGCTGCATGTATCAATAGTTGGTTATCTTACTGCTGTGTGTAGCAGGCCACTGTACTGATATACCAGTCTATTATGGCATGTGGATTTTCAACTTTTTATGTTTTAACTAAATAATTATGGGATGGGAGGAACTTTTAAAACCTTGCTTTGCCATTGCTTAAGATGGGTTCATACTCCAAGAGATACTGATTCTCTTAATTGGTGATTACCTTAATCACTCCAAGATTCAAGGCTTCCCTGACAACCCTACTTAAATAGTGAGCCCCCTTCATCCTGCTTTATTTTTCTCAACAGTACTTAGTATTACCTGATTTTATATGTTTATTGTATTTATTATTTTACTGTCTAACACCACCCCTACTGCACCCCATGCCAGGTAAGTTACATGAGGGCAGGGACTCTGTCAGATATCATCAGATGGGACTTCCCTGGTGGCGCAGTCGTTAAGAATCTGCCTGTCAAAGTAGGGAACAGGGGTTTGATCCGTGGTCTAGGAAGATCCCACATTCCTTGGAGCAACTAAGCCCGTTCACCACAACTACTGAGCCTGCATTCTAGAGCCCGCGAGCCACAACTACTGAGCCCACGTGCCACAACAACTGAAAGCCCATGCCCTAGAGCCCGTGCTCCGCAACAAGAGAAGCTACCGCAATGAGGAGGCTGTGCATCACAACGAAGAGTAGTCCCTGCTTGCCACAACTAGAGAGAAAAGCCCGCACACAGCAACAAAGACCCAACGCAGCCCCCAAAATTAATTAATTAATTAAATTATATTTTAAAAAGATATCATCAGTTATCTGTGTCCTCAGCACCAACAACCGTTCTTAATACTTAATAAATGTGTTTAACAAATTAACTTTTAAAATAATGACATTATCTCAATAAGTATTACTTTAGAGTTGAAAGACTACTGATTCCATGAACCATTATACCAATATTAGTAGCTCTCAGAAAATAGCTTGAACTGATCAAATTATTTGCACAAAACCTTTTTATTCACCTGTACAAATTAACTACCCATTATACAATTGCAGTAAAGTACTGGGTCCTGAAAGACTGGACAATAGACAAGGAAGAAGTATAGGAAATCTTACCATCTGACAAGCATAAGCCATAAGCAACACAAGTCAAAAGCCTCATTAAATATTAAAGGTTTACGTAATCAAAGAAAGGACCACCTACTCTGATAATGTGCTTCCTCCTGCTTTGTTTGGTCAACATACTCTGGAGGGCTACCAGTGGTGCTGGGCAACTCATACAACTAAATGTAACTGGATTTCTTCCATGTTAAATGGAGAATGTGAGCCAGATCAACTGTCTTCTACCAGTTCTTAAAAGAAGTGAACTTTTAAGAAAGGAGAGCAAGTCATAAAAATATTAGCAAAAATTTGGTTATGATTTATGTAGTTGAAATGCTGAACAAATAATAAATAGATATCAGGTCTCTAAACATGTACCTGTAAATATATGTATGTATATTTAAATATACATATGTGTGTATTTGCATATAAATATATGTATTTATATATTTATTGGGGACATATGTATGTAAATATAGCCTCTTTGACGCGTGGTCCATACCACACACAAAACTTTTGGTACCACTGCACCAGAGACCTTTAAGATTTAGAAGGGTCCAAATCTACATTCTAAGGAGCTGAGAACACTTCAAGCAGAGCACAGACAGATTTAACCTCTCCAAAACTAATTCCTCATCTATAAAACAAGCAGTTCATGATATCCACCATACACAAGATAGATAAACGCCTGAATCTAGGAAGAGCACTAAAGGACACTGCCATACAACCCACTCAACCAAGGAACCCTGGTCTGAAAAAACAAGATCCAACACCCCATCCACAAAACCTCATTTATTACCTGTGTGCCCTCACACCCTGGGGTTTCTCCATCTCTAAAATGGAGAATAAAAGCATGTGCTTTAGAGGGCTGATGGAAGTATTAAACAGATAATGCATGCAAAGGCACTTCACCTAGTATCTGGTACTCAATGACATTTATGATTTTTAGCATCTATGTTCATAACAAGATGATGATGATGGTTTATCTGAATATGGCAAGACAGACCATGAAGAAGCTATTCATGACAAAGAATGCAACTTAAGTGAAATAAAACAGCAAAATGCTTCCAGAAGAAGACAACCTGTAGAGTTACCAGGTAAATGACCCTCCACGATGGGACTGGTACATTCAAAATCAAAACTGTGGTCACAGATTCAGTCATGAACAGCCCTGCTGCTAAAGGAAAGAGCACATAGATTGAAACAGGAACCCATCCAGTCTGTAAAATATTAACAGCTTAATAAACATCAGCTCACCATCCAAAAACACAGTATTCAAGTCAACTGAAGAGTACCAGCTAAATTAATACCAAGTTGACTCCATGAAATGCCTTGGGGGGAAAAAAAAGGCTCATGGGTGATTCACTTTTATGCTGACTTCCCTATAAAAACATCTTCAACAAGAGAGGCAGGAAATTCCAGTGAGTGAAAGGGGGCAACTATATGGAAACCATCATACTGCACACTTTGCTTTTGAATTTACTTCAGTGTTTTGGTTTAAAGAAGCACATTCAGAAATCTGCTCCTGAAGAAACAAAAAGTGAGTATGCTAACGGATCTGATCCTCATATACCATCCAACGGAATTCCAGAAAAGAAAAAGCAAGCTAAAAGGCACACAACTGATATTTACTTTCCTGACACAGAAAAACACTATTAACGTAGAAAATGATGTGAAAGCTTTCAAGGAGGTCAAGTCATAGAGACCTTTTAAAAAATTCTGCTAGAAATAAAAGATAACTTAATTTTACCCAGTAAATTGATTTTTGAACGTAAGTTACTCCTAAATCAAGTCACAGTACCCCACTGTATGTACACATATATTGATACGTGTGTATGCTTTTTTGGGATGGTTTATTTTCAGTTCTGATTTTTTTTCCCTGTCGCCTCTCACTATTTTATTTGTCACTTTAACCTTATCCTCTTCTGAAACTGTCAGCTCTCCATGCTAACTACAGAATGGACAAATACCGAACACCAACTACCACCCACTAACTGGGATGTCATCACAAGTTACCTAACCCTTTCCAATCTTTGTTTGCTTAGCTGTAAAATGGAAACCATGCCATGTGTAACATGCCAAACACACAAGTAGGCCTAGCAATTCCTCACCAAATTTCCATTTTTTTGAATCAGACTTTCCAAACACAAACACACTAACAATTCAGGATTTTTCACTGTCAGCAAAATGCTCCACATTGTTATCACTTCTACACGAGTCCTTCAGGCATCATGGTTAACTGCCAGGTATCAAAAAGAAGGCTGGGGCTTCCCTGGTGGCACAGTGGTTGAGAGTCCGCCTGCCAATGCATGGGACACGGGTTAGTGCCCCAGTCCGGGAGGATCCCACATGCTGCGGAGCGGTTGGGCCCGTGAGCCATGGCCGCTGAGCCTGCGCGTCCAGAGCCTGTGCTCCGCAACGGGAGAGGCCACAGCAGTGAGAGGCCCACGTACCGGGGGAAAAAAAAAAAAAGGCTGGACTTCCCTGGTGGCACCGTGGTTAAGAATCCGCCTGCCAATGCAGGGAACACGGGTTCGAGCCCTGGTCCGGGAAGATCCCACATGCCGCAGAGCAACTAAGCCCGTGTGCCACAACTACTGAGCCTATGCTCTAGAGCCCACGAGCCACAACTACTGAAACCCACGTGCCTAGAGCCCGTGCTCCGCAACCAGAGAAGCCACCGCAATGAGAAGCCCGCGCACTGCAAGGAAGACCCAAGGCAGCCAAAAATAAAATACAAATAAACAAATTTTTTTTAAAAGTCTAAGAATTCTACTCCTGTAAAAGTACAGACATTTAAACATAATCAATTCTTAACAGCTTCTGCGAATACCACATATATACTATGTTAACAATATATTGAGGCTATAAGTAAGTAGTGATATCAAGCCTCTAAGACATTAAAATCTAGACCAACGTTTTCTTATTAATATATACTTACCATATAGCCCAGGATCTCACTTCTAGGTATTTACACAAGTGAGATGAAAAGCTATGTTCATACAAAAACTTCTACATGAATATTTATAATGGTCTTATTCGTTAACTGCCAAGAACTGGACACAAGGCAGATGTCCCTCAACTGGGGAATAGATAAACAAATTGTGGTACATCCATATAATGGTATACTCCTCAGCAATAAAAAGGAATATTACAGGGCTTCCCTGGTGGCGCAGTGGTTGAGAGTCCGCCTGCCGATGCAGGGGACACGGGCGCGTGCCCCGGTCCGGGAAGATCCCACATGCCGCGGAGCGGCTGGGCCTGTGAGCCATGGCCGCTGAGCCTGTACGTCCAGAGCCTGTGCTCTGCAACGGAGAGGCCACAACAGTGAGAGGCCCGCACACCACAAAAAAAAAAGGAATATTACATACTGACCTACACAACAACATGGTAGAATCTCAAAAGCATTATGATATGTAAAAGAAGCTAGGCACAAGACTACAGTCTGTTATTTTCCATTTATGTGACATTCTGGTAAATGCAAAACAATATAAGAGACCCAAGGTAGAACACAGATCATCAGTTGCCAGGGACCAAGGGTGGGGAGAGAGGCTGACTACAAAGGGCACAGGGGGGAGTGATGGAAATGTTCTAGATCTTGACAATGGTGGCGGTTAAACTCCTATACACATTTCAAAACTTAAAAGGATGAATTTTTAAGATTGAGAGGTTTAAGGGAGTTCTCCCTATGAATCAGTAGTTATAAAGGTCAGTTAAGTAGTCAAAGAAGGAAGATGGAGCATTGGAGATTATACGAGTTATTTTAGAATACACATATGGAGTCACTAACAGACTCTATATTTGAGGGCCTCAAACAGGCTCATTCGTGAACAACCGTATAACCAAAACTTTTTACAATGTAACCGTCCAAATTTAAAGGAAATCTACCTATAATCAAGAACTACAAAAGGAGTTACTCTTATAAGAAAATGTGAGAGGCAGTAATGTCTATTAGCATGTTGTTTCACAGCAAATGTTCAGTAATGATACCAAGAACCATAAGAAATACCTTCTAGATGAGATGTATATATACATTTAAATATTTGGCTATATCTGGGACAAAACAGGAGCTCACTTCCTTTTCAAGCAATCATCTGCTCCTGTCAAAACCAACCTGCATGTCTAAGAAACAACAGAACTAGAAATTCAGGCTAGGGTAACTTAAGGGTTGGAAAGGACCCTGATGAGATGTATGTCATTATTTCCTCCGCCAAAGTCATGAATCTTCTTATCTTTGGTGTCATAGGTTTTTTATTTTCCTTCTCCTTCTGGAATGCCACCTCAGCCAGGGTGGTGCCAAGGGCAAATTCCTTTAACGCAGAAAAAGACCTGAAGAAAAACAGCAGTTGATTTACCCCTCTGTTCCACGTTCTTGGCTCTCTCCTGCCACACCTGCTGACAAGCCTCCACACTGTGGATTCAGACGCCACAAAGCAAAGCTGTTAATGCTAGCTGAACTGAAACCAAGTCCCCAGTAGAAGCTGGTGCTACGCAACAGAAGCCTTAAAGGTCAATGTGGCAGGGCTTGGCTAGCATGAGAATGATCAATTGACCTCCTTCTGCAGACTGAAAGGAAGATAAACATAAAGGCAGACAGTCCTAAAGGTACGTTTTATCGGGAATCAAGCATCCTTGTTCCCAACTTGTGTATCCATCAAACACATGCCACATATCAAACTTGGGAGCACAGCCTCGAAACGTCCTGCATACACACACACACACACACACACACACACACAAATTCCCTTTGGTGAAATAACTGATCAAGCAGGAAAACCCACCATGGAAGCAGGTCATACAAACTTAATTCAAATTGATATTAGAAACTGGCTTATCCAAAACACGAGATTTCCTTTCCACAGAATGTAATAGGGCTTTGGAAAACACAGTCTGATTGCTAACAGCAGGGCCTGTGGTTAGCACACAAACTTGCCAACCTACCATGAAGGATGAAGCCTTCTGCTGCATGCCCTCACAGCCCCAGACTGTTTGCAAAGGGCAGGAATGAAATATTCCATATGTTTTCTTTGTCAGTGACATGGCTATTGAAAGCAAGGCCATGGTAGTCTCCCTGCTGAGGGACTGGGTCAAGCTATTCATGTGTAACCAGGCAGATGTCAAGATGGTAATGGGAAAAACATCTCAAACATTTTTTTTTTTTTTTTTAAGAAAGAGACCCAGGGTAGAAAAGGCACAACTGTATCTGAAACACTCAACCAATCTAAATAGGTCGTGAGCACTCTTGCATATGTTAGCTGCTACTCTGAATTTACAATTCATTTTCAAATCAGAGCTGAATCAAAACCCAGAAAAGTTTTTAAGGGTTCTGAGAAAGATTTAACTGTGCTTACCAAGAATGTCATATAACTTTTGAGAAATATGAAAGATTTTAAAGAAAGGATTTTAGTTCTAAAGTTACTTCAAGGATAATAAGCTTTTCTTTATCCACAAAACACAAGCATTGGTCTCAAATGTAAAGAAAATACACAGGTATCCAATAACCAGTAAAATACCATTTTCAAAGTACTTGAAACAAAAAGTTCTCCCATAATCTGCATATTGCTAGAAACAAGGTGATATGAAGAAACAAGAACTCAGCTAAACTGTCAAACCTGAGCTAATCTTATCCATCCCCAACATGGAAAGTGATGAGAAACCGTTGGGCACTCACTGGCATGAGGCTTCTTGAAGAGTTAAGCAACGTTTCATGAAAATCCTCAGTGTTCCAAAGTCTAGAAGTAGAAAATTATTATCTAAAGATCACACTGACACTGTCTAAGGTCACGTGCCCATTTGCTGTGAGGAGAAACAATGCGTTCCCCTATTAGGGGAGCGGCCTTCAACTTGACCAGCCATCTCAGGGAAGCAATGCCCAGTCAGAGACGGAGGCAAGAAAGCATGATTTCCTCCAAGCTCTCTCCTCTAGAGAAATTGTAACTCCCCACCACTAGGCTTTCTTGTTAGAAAGGGAGTAGCACCACCTGTAAGAAGGAATCTTGATAAAAACATATGCATTATTCTTTCTCCACCAGGATCTTTATGGTTTTCTGAATGAAAAGTCTACCAGAAGAAGAGCCTTTTTTCCATTAGCACAAGGGCTCACTGTGAAGTCTCCGACAGGCTATAAACCTGATATACATTCAAAGAACCAGAGAAATAGGGTTTAGAATTTTAAATCTAAGTGACTTAAAGGGATAACACACATAGACAATTGCTTATTCACTCCCCAAAGAAATGACAACATAATGTAATGGGTCCTTGCCGTCACTCAAACAGGTCATGCTAAAGTTTCCTACATGTGACCCTTGAAGATAAAGTCAAGTGACCTCTTCTTGCAGATGGAAAAGACAATGTCCAAAGGGATTAAGTGATACCTTCAAGCGCACAGATTTAGGACCTCAGGGGTCTTGATTCCTTGGGCCACACTCTCAAAAATAAAACAACTTCTGAAGTCCTGTTCATAAAAACAGGCGCATAAAAAGAAGACTGGAGAGTAGATAGTGACATAAAAAGCTGGATTATGCGACCACGGACTCAAAATGACCTTGGAGAGAACAGAAGGCTAACAAGAAAAAATTTTCTTTCTTACAAAGTTAAGAAAACATTAAGATTTTAAAACAAACCCCACTAATCAAATGAGATGAACTAGCAGTAGCACAGAATGGATGAAAACTGGGATTATGGGCTTCCCTGGTGGCGCAGTGGTTGAGAGTCCGCCTGCCGATGCAGGGAACACGGGTTCGTGCCCCGGTCTGGGAAGATCCCACATGCCGCGGAGCGGCTGGGCCCGTGGGCCGTGGCCGCTGAGCCTGCGCGTCCCAAAAAAAAAAAAAAAAAAAAAAAAAACTGGGATTATGATAAACTGCTAAGTATCAGTTAGTAAATCCACGTGTAATCTTTTAAAACATGATACTAAAATGTTAAATGCATTGAATACTCCTTTCTTAACTCTGATCAAATTGTATGAGAATTCTGTACATGCTTGATGTGAGATAAGGAGAGCCTGAAGAGGACCCAAGGGGCAATGATCAGATTCGGAAAATGCAAAAGCTGGATTTAGCGCCTAAAACAGCGAAGCGTGTGAACCGTCTTCAAGAACATTAAGAAACCTAAAGGTTAATCAATAGTATTTGCCTTCTCTCCCCTCACCTCCATAGGAGTTGCTAGACTTCGGGATAGAGTTCTTAAGGTGTAAGGTATTCAAGAGAGAGAATAATGCTGATTCTCTGGAGATTCTCAGGCAAAAAAAGAAGCACCCTGAGATGGCTTCCACACACGGGAAGGGTGACAACATAGATCACAGTGGTGGCAACCACAGGTCTCCTCTCTCCTGAGAAAATCTAGTCTGCCAAGCCCTTCTTGTATTATCCATATTATTTGTATATTTTCTCTAAGGGCCTCTTAGCATGAAGCTTACCCTGTAG
>NW_006789438.1:39557-43331 GCF_000442215.2 Lipotes vexillifer | reverse complement strand
GTAGGGAAATGGGAAAAACCAGAAGTTAAACAGCATCATAGCCCAGTCCCCAGAGTTTTAGAGAGAAGACTGCCAACTTCGAAGCATACCTCCTACCCTGCACTTCCTAACAAGAAACGTGAATAAGAGTGAGATTTCTAATGGCCATCTATCTACCTCCCTAGGAAAACAGCTCTAATCAAGCTCTTCAGGGGAGTCTGGAGGTCACCACTTGCATTCAGTTATGCTGCGGCTTATACCGAGAGCTCCACATGGGCAGTCAGAGCCCGGGCAGAGTGGGCAAGTGGGATCCCAAGCAATCCTAGGTGCATTCCTCAGCCATGCTTCCCACAGAGCCAAGGGAAAGGCACCATCTCCCTGCCAAAGTTAGGTCACTCTACTCGGGAGGGGAAATTCCCCCAGAGAAAACTTTAAAAATGTACAGGGAACAGGGAAAATCTAACTCATGATTTTTCTGGATACCACGCTCTGAAATCTGATTCAAAGAGCAAAAATATTCTGTTGCCAGTGTGCACTGAGATTTTCATTCTTTTAATGGTCAATTTTATATTTAAAACTTTGTTTAAAAAAAGGGGGGGCTGCATTCTCCTAGTGTAAAAATAGAGGGGGGAAAAAAACTAGCTCAAGGGGCTTACGTAACTTTTTACTTATTTTGACTCGGAATACTTAAATACAAATGAAATATGAAGGATAAAGGATCATTAAATATCCCATAATATATTAAATATGCTTTCCCCACACATGTTTTCTCACTAGCACAGACAACAGACCAGCCCGGGATCTAAACGTATACCCAGTCTTGGCCCAGCTGCCTCCCAAAATATCTATGGTTTACATTTCCTTACAAGGATATTCTTATATTCTTAATGGGCCAACATGTTGCCACAGTGGCTTGGTTCAGTGCTTTTCCCATAAGATCTTTCATTACAGAAAACCTAAGAGAACTACCAAAATATGTATTTTTTAAATGTTCATTTCTGAAGCCTACACTCTTAGATGAGCATTCCTGAACCCCAATCACTTGCATCTAAAATAAGAGATGCAAAATGCAAAATGACAATTCTTGCTGTAGACTTACTGCAGGGGCAGAGGGGGACCTGGCTGGCATGCTTTTTTGACTATTAAAATATGTAACAGTATCAAAACGTGCTTTAGAGACTAAAAACAACCACCCATTCAGAGTTTTAACTGCCTGTACCTGACACAGAATATTTCTGTACACTATAAGAAACTTACTAAAAATAGTCCCAGCCACATACAAAGTTTAATAACAAATATTTGTCTATGGGTGGGTGAATCCAGAGTATACAACTACATAACTACATCTTGCCATTTAAAGGGGGTATTTGAGTAGTAACTTGCTCAAGTCTTTAGAAAGTTGAGATGTTACTAAATGTATATGAACTATAAAATCATTTCTAAACTCAATTTTGCACTCACCCAATTTCAGACAATAGAGCCGATACCCGGCCTACAGTTTGTTCATCAAGTGTTGAGACACAAAAGAAATGTCTAGAAAGGCAGACAAATTAGTCATTGTGTAAGAGTACTGATTTGCTAAATGCCCTAGTTTTTTTTCTTCACTGACAGAATTTAAAACTAAAGCATTTTATTATCCTCAACGAATCTTTCGAAAAACTACACTTCACTGAACAAAATTGGGGACAAAGTTATCCATGTTCTTGTATATATAGGAAAACAAGCTTTGGGCATTGCCAAAAGCTTGAAGCCTTCAGGAGGCAATTAAAGAGCAATCTAGATAATACATTTCGAAAGACAAAACCATGAACTCTCATTTAAAAAAAATTAAAAGCAAAGCTGTCTGATCAAGTTACATTAGTTACGTTTTTCAGAGTTTAAGGCACATTGGGCAGGGTTTAACCTGTAACCCAGGTATACTGATAAATATTGTGCTTTTATGGAAACTTCTATCTTTTTTATAGAGAAAAAGTGGGAAACGGTCTTAGAAAAATTTCAATGAGTCACTAAAGGATTCTTACAACTTCACTTGCTTGATAGTCTACAAAGATTCAGAGAGATTCAAAGCAATGAGAGCCATTAGTCACCAATATGCATTATTTCCTGACAAGAAAAATGGAAATAAAAGGATAAGCACAACCAAGGAGACCAAAGACCAAAATCCAAACTTGCAGGCTGTCAGTGCTTTCCGCCATTATAAAGATGACTAAAATAAGAATTTGAGAGATAACCTGACAGAGGCCAAGAAAACGCCCAAACTTGCCTGGATCCACCTACTAGTACAGAACTTTGATCTTCCCTAAGAGATTAAGTTGTCAAATGTTACCTTACGATTCACGTAAGAGCCAAGTGCCTGGACATTAAATGCTTGTGATACCATAACTGTCATTAGCATTTAGCTGGACTGAAAATCATAAAATATTAGTGGTTACCACAAGCCTTCAGGAGCCTCGAATGAGAATCACTGGTTTAAATCCTGGGTAGAGCTCAGACCACACCCAGCACATTGTTGCCTTCTGAGGCAGGTTCCCCATGCATACATTCCAGTAGAGGTGGACAACTGGGGAAGTTTCCTGGGTCAGGGAGGGATTTCAGGATTGAGACACCTACACTATACTTAACACAACACAGAGGATCGGACAAACGTACGGGAAAAAAATCAAATTAAATAGAAAGAAAACTTTTGGCAGTAAGAGTTGTTTACTTCCTTGTTCTCAGGTGAAGAAGCCAAGGCCCTGAAGGGTTAAGTGTGTCACCACCTCAAGGTCACTCGTGTGATTTATTGACAGATCTGGAAACCAGCTCTCCATATTCCCAGCAGAATGCTCTTTCTTCTCTTGTTTGAAGAGAACCCAGCAGTTCACTAGTTTGTAAAATAAACGACCTGTACCTAAAGATGTTCATATATTGGCCTTGTTTAGAACAAAGTTCCCTGGTATATAACACAAATACCTCTCTAGAAAGACACACCGCAGAAAATAAGCTAACAGTGAAATTTACAGACAGTAACTGAGACATCAAAATATCAAAACTTGACCATCATAAAAGGTATAAACATTTAGCCACTGATTACTGACCTGCCAGGGAATACAACTGACACCAGAGGAAACATAAGAAAATACTTTCAAATAATACTATTAAAAGAAAGGTGCTTGGAGTCGTGAAAAAAAGTACACCTTAGGGAAGAATCTGAGATGATGCTTCCCAAAGAAGAAAAAGCAACAGATTATTTTTTTAAATCCTTCAAAGCCCCTCAGGTAACCATCAGTTCTATATAGAAAGCTTGCTAACCTGCCCGTGTACAAGATACACACACTGCGAAGGCTGCAGAGGTTATGACTAATTATATGGAAGTGAGGACGTTGAGTAACTTTTTGTACAGTATCCAAATTACTGAAACAGAGTGATTTTAGTTCCCAAGTGTGAAGCCATACCAACAGGAAACAAGCGGGGCTATTCTACCCCAGCAAAGCGCCTTAGCTAGTCATGCATTCTGTAACAAGTCTCCATGGCAAATTTCCTAACACACACTTCTAAACACAAAGAACTCCTCCTCCAAGTGAGTGGCAATAAATAGGCTTGTGCAACTTCAACTAGACGGATATTCAGATACTTCTGGGATCTTTTCACGAGAGTCGTTGATCGCTATCGTCACCTTGCCATCCTAAAACTGTGTAAGAATTATAAAATCATAGAATGTCTGGAAGCTACAAGCAGCCTTACATAGAATCTAGTGAATCCAATGACTTCATTTTCCAAATGAAGAAACTGTCACCAAAAAAAAAAAAAAAAAAA
>NW_006789438.1:38709-39479 GCF_000442215.2 Lipotes vexillifer | reverse complement strand
CAAAAAAAAAAAAAAAAAAAAAAGGTAGAATGACTCGCCCAAGGCCACACAATTACTCAGGGGCATGGTGAGGGCTCAGACCTACCACCATCTCCACAAAGCCACAGAAACAGCATTTATAATCCTAAAACTATGCACCAGACATAACCTAGCATGCGGAAATTTGTGACCCCCGTCTACAAGTCTCAAATTTTGTGACAGTAACACACAAACCAAAGGACACACGTTCACTATCCCCTCCCCACCATCACCATGACTTCACCCCTTTCTCTCTCAATCAAGAATCTTGGGGCTTCCCTGGTGGCGCAGTGCTTGAGAGTCCGCCTGCCGATGCAGGAGACGCGGGTTCGTGCCCCGTTTCGGGAGGATCCCACATGCCGCGGAGCGGCTGGGCCCGTGAGCCATGGCCGCTGAGCCTGCGTGTCCGGAGCCTGTGCTCCGCAAATGGGAGAGGCCACGACAGTGAGAGGCCCGCATAACGCAAGAAAGAAAAAAAAAAGAATCTTGGAATGCAGGTGATTAAGAGGAACCTTATTAGCTCTAATAGGGGAATAAACTTGAACCCTTCTGATTAAAAATACACTTCAGAATTTTAATACTAGTCAGAGTACTTCCTTTAAAACACCTCAGGGTGAAATGTGACAAGCCAGTGCACTGTGACACAGGATCGGGAACTGCCGCTGCAAAATATAAATAAGCACTACAGGTGCAGCAAACTCTGTGAACACGGGAATCCCATCAACAACACTGAGGATTACATCCGACTCTGC
>NW_006789438.1:37921-38699 GCF_000442215.2 Lipotes vexillifer | reverse complement strand
AAAGCAGCTTTCGGCAGGAAATAGACACTGTTAGGCTGAACAAGTATAAACGAGCCTAAAGGAGAAAAAGCAGGTATCCTCTCTCTGGGTTCTCAGATCTGGACAAAAAGCTAAATGCTGAGAATGCGGAGTTTGGCAATCCCGCGTGGGAATGAGGGCTGAACTCCAAGCCCCAATCCTGCCCCTCAGTGTGGCCTTAAGTCCTTATTTATTCACTGAAGCATTAAGCGCTTCCTTTGTACCGGACTCTGGACTCCAAGTTGAGTAAAATAAAATCCCTGCTCTGTCAACGAGGAGTCCCAATGTGGGATGTGTACACACCTGAGTGAGGTGAAGGTAAGACACCATTGAGGAATGACAAGAAAATAACTTCGATTAATAATTACAGTCTCATCTTTTTGACTTCTATTTTAGTGATTATCATTTTATGTATAACTAAACAGGCCTTGGTGCCCATGCTCCAGAAATTAGAAATCAGCGGATCAAAGTTTGGGAACCATGGATCTAGTTCCTTGGTGTGTACCTGTGTTCCACCAAAGCTGTGATGGGACAGCAAATCAGAAGTACTTGCAAAGAGACCTTGGGTGATTCCAAGGTGTCTTATGAGATCAACTGGAGTGGGCAGATCACAGCACCCGCCCCTGTTCAACATGGCTTTTGAGATCACTGGTTTCCCAAAATGCAAATATACTGCCCTTGAAAGGCCCTTTACAAGGGCTCGTCATTATAACATATACTTTTTTTTTTTTTTTTTTTTTTTTTTTTTTTTTTTTTTTTT
>NW_006789438.1:35574-37902 GCF_000442215.2 Lipotes vexillifer | reverse complement strand
TACGCGGGCCTGTCACTGCTGTAGCCTCTCCCGTTGCGGAGCACAGGCTCCGGACGTGCAGGCTCAGCGGCCATGGCTCACGGGCCCAGCCGCTCCGCAGCATGTGGGATCTTCCCAGACCAGGGCATGAACCCGTGTCCCCTGCATCGGCAGGCGGACTCTCAACCACTGCGCCACCAGGGAAGCCCTATAACATATACTTTTAAGGGTGAAATGAAGAGTGTTCAAGTGAAATAAGGAGTTATAAGGAGGTACAACTACTCTACAGGTCATGAAGGGAAAAAGAAAATATAATACATTTGCCCACCACCACAGCTCAGAAAGTGCTATGATGATGCTAGTTTAGGCAATCTGATCTGGACTGGTGCCAATTATTTATCTGTTTCCCAAGCCACAAACAGTCACTTATGTAAGGCTCAAGGTTGAGAATATAGCATTTCACTACCTTTGGTGAATTCTAAAGAAAGATGCCTGATGCTCTATAGCAAGGAGCGTGCTCTCATAAAAATAAAAATTTCTTTGTGGTTTTTAGGTACTAATGTAAAACAGCCCTCTTCCTTATAGGGCAAGTCTACACATTAAAACTCAAGGAATCTGCTAAACAAGGTCTTTTCAACTGGTCAAAATAGTAAAAGTATGCTTTTCTCTCTTGGACCTGAAAGAGGTTTCAGGGAAAGCCACCTCTCCTGAATGAATTCCCTAAAAGTATGAAGAGGTCTTGGGGAACAAAAACAGCCCCTTCCCCTCTACCCAGTCTTCTTTCCCTTACTTCTCCCTACTCCCACCCAAACTTTCCCACGGTAGGGTACCTTTGTGGGCAAATTGCTCATCACTGCAAAGTTAACTTTTTTTTTTACTGAAAAGTTAAATTTCACCATATTGAAGGAAAATGACTTCAAATGTGTAACTAAAACCTGAGACAAGGGGGAAAAAAAAAGAGAGAAGGGGGCTGGCGGCCAAAGAATGAGACAGGTTCCAAGTGGCCACAAGACTCAAAAAAACCGCACTGGCAGAGTGCAAGCAGAACACCTCCCACCAGCCACCTGGAAACAGCACCGCTCTGGCCTGCACAGAAAGGATCTCTTCACGGGTCTGTTATTCCTTTCACACTGTCTATTTCTAAGAGGTCCCTCTCAGCAGCTGTAAGGTAAAAGGAAATTCCCTTTACCCAAGGCCTCTCAATCCCTTCCTCTCTCAAACAGTTCTTTCACTGCCCTTGATTTAATCTGGCCGCACAGCACAGCAAGGCAGGACAGAAGCATACACCAAACCCTGCACGCAGTTACCCTATTCTTTCTCTACTGGTGCCATCTGCCAACACCACAGCCAACACCTATTTCAGAGTCTTCGTTTCTAAAGCGAATGTCTAAAGCTCTCCGTCCCCATTTGTGGAGGGGGCTTTTGGAAGTCAGAACCATCTGAGTGACTTTCCCAACCTCAGGCAGCTCAAAAGAAAAGTTCAACTGGTTAAGGAACAGCAGAAAACTGCTCCCTTTTGGGACAGGCAGAGCTTATGCTCTGGAACTTTCATTTCCCTCCAATATCCTGTACTTCAGGTCAGCATTCCTTCTTTAAAAGGCCTTGCTGGGTAAAAGTATTTCACCCAGAGAAACCTGCAATTTCCCCCCCTCCCTTCTCCGTTGTTTTCGCCCGGTTTCCCTGCGAGCTCCAGAACCCCAGGCGTTTGCTGGTGAGTCCGGAGTGGAACTGGACTGAGGTGCCAGGTCGCTCACCCTCCTGCCCCCCGCCCCGGACAGGGCCAAATGGGAAGGCCATTCGCCCCGACTGCGGTACAGGTGTTTTCTTCTCCCCACATGCTGGAACCCAGGAGGCTCCGGGTGCTTCCCCACGAAAATTGCCTCGGTCTCAGACTCAGGCCAAGTTCTAGCCGTCCTCACCCCTGCCGCCTGCAAAACTCTTGCCAACTGAGCAGGGGCCCGCGGGAGAAGAGAAAGTCGCGTGAAAAGGCTGCCGGGGCAAGCGTTTCCAGATTCCTCCTTCCTCCTCGGCCCCACATGCACTTGGGAGTTGGGGGAGGGTGGTGTTGATAGTTCCCGAAAAGTCTGGGAAAAAGAGCTACACCGGTGTCGGGCCCGGACTGGCAAAGCTTGTGAAGCTCGCGGCGCTGGAGCGGGTGCCAAAGGGGTGACGGGGCCCCCCTCCTCGGGACACTGGGGATGGAGTGGGATCTCCCACTGGCTCCGCCCCCCGGAACCCCCTCCGGCGCCCCCTCCGCCCGCACTCACAGCGCTTGGGTGAAGGCGCTGAGCCCCTCGGGCACGGCCGTCAGCCCCTTCCCGGAGCAGTCCACCCGACGGTCGCCGTCGC
>NW_006789438.1:25887-35541 GCF_000442215.2 Lipotes vexillifer | reverse complement strand
CTGGGCTCGGCCGAGCCGCGCAGCCCCAGGGCGAGGAAGCAGAGCAGCCCCAGCGGGCCCGGCATTGCTGCGGCCGCCTCCAGCGCCGGCCTCTCCCGCGGCGCCGCGCCTTCGGCGCGCCTCTGGCGCCCTCCGACGCCCCCCGCCGCCCCGGGCGTCAGGCCTGCGGGCTGGGCCGGGGGCTCTCCTCTCTCTGCAGTCGCGGGGGCTCGGCCGCTTCAACAGTCCGCGGCAGCAGCAGCGCAGGGACGCGGCGCTCCGGAGTTTCGCCCTACCCGCTGCTCCATGGAAGCGCAGAGGCAGCCCCGTTCCTCCGGCGGCTCAGGCCAGCCGGCCGGGCCGGGCGCAGCTGCAGGGGCCGCGCTCTGCCATCGCACCCGCCTCCCGGTCCCCGGCCTCCCGCCGCAGCCGCTCTTCAAGGTTGCGGAGCGCAGCCTTCAGCCATGCCGGCCCCTCGCCACAGTCCCCCGCCCGGCTCTCGCACAAATACCCGGACTCTTTCTCGCTCTCTCGCAGCCGCAGCTCAATCTCCTCCCGTCCTTTTCCCTTCTAGGGCTGCATGCTCGGGTTCCCAAGCCCCCAGCCGCTGGGTTATGCAAATCACTTAGGTACATGCAAAACTAACCCGTCTTCTGGAGCGCCATTGGCCAGGCGAGGTCTCGAGCTCATTACTATGCAAAGAGAGGAGCCGCCATTGGCCGAGAGTGGGACCAGAGGGGCGTGGTAATCGGGCGTGAGTGACAAGGTGGTGGTGATGGTGGTGGTTCGCGGCAAAAATCCCTGCCTTGGCTCGATTTGCGTGGCAGGTTGTGGATCGAAGGTGGAAGCATCCGAAGACTTAGAATCTGGGTTTTCCCTCCCCCACTCGTCGTCTTCTCTCTGCAGAAACTGAATCTCCTAAATTGGATGACCTGAAAAGTAGAACTTGCCTCCAGCATTCAGTTAAGTTTCAAATGACCCTCCACTGTTCCAAATGGCGAGGACTTTGGGAGCTGTGCAAATGGAAGAAAGATTTTGAAGAGGAAAGAAAAGGTTTCTCTTAATCTGACATAAATATTTGAGTTTTAGCTATATACTAAATTAAAACTGTGTGCCCCCCATCCCCCAAGCGCCTCTCACTTCACCTGACATCTTTATACCTACCTTGATATGCACTTGATAGCTAAGTCTTAGCAATTAGCCATCCACCATACAGAGTTTTGGTGACCGCAACTCAGATCGCTTTCTCATCTACTTTAAAATCCTAGAACACAGGAATCTTGTTAGGGTCAAAGGAGGTGATGTTTCTGAACACTGGGCAATTTCTCCAGACAGCTTTTGCTGTCATTTGAGTTCTAGGTAACTACCCTTGAGAAGCCAGCAGCAACTTTAGTGTTAGGTAATTATCAGCATTCCTTCCTCTTCTGGACTTTTGTGGCTTAATAGACCCCACGTTACTGTTATCATTGTTTGTACCAAATACTGCTTTACGGGCACCTCCTTTCTTGCTTTCCACTGTGCCTTTGTGTTATTTTACTCTATTTTTAAGACATTGCCATGAATACTTTAAATTAAGGCAGGCAGGGTTAAAAATGTCACTGTCATCAATTGATTACTCATGTCATGTAAGTAAAATTAAAGAAAATGGAAATAAGTTGATGCAGACCCAAGGAGTTTAAAATGAAAATTTTCCATCATATTTACATTCAGTTTATTTAAAAAATAATGCCCAGTTGGGCACATGACTAACATACAATAAATTTATCCACACGCTTGAGAGTCAAATAAATACAGATATGCCTTGACTTTAAGTTTTAGGAATGACCTATTTCCTCTAATTGTAGGTTCGAAAGAGAAACTAAAGGTAGGTAGACAACCCTACCATTTATAGATAAGAAATCTGAAGCTTGCAGATGCTGTGCTCTGCCCAAGATCATCACAGAACAACTCCTGGGCTCCTGGTTCCTTGTATGTTGCCCTTGGAGGCTTCCCTAAATTGGTTTCCATTGTCTAAATCATTTCCATTATTTTCTAGCAACTCTCATGAGCAAGTGAAGAGGAAATTGTTAATTTCATTTCTTTAGTTGATTACTTTAACGTCTCTCTTTCTTAACAACACTGGAAGATGACAGAATTTCTCTTGCCAAGGTATCACTATCTTCTGCTGGGTTTTTTTTTAATAACAATTATATATTATACTGATTGATTTTAATTTGGCCAAATAATTCATTTCCTTTCTTTTAAAGTAGTTTTTTAAACTTTAGTTAGCATAAGAATCACATGCAAAGCTTGATTAAAACTGCAAATTGTCTTAAAAGCCTTAGAGCCTCGAAATCAGCATTTTGATACATGTCAAGTGAAAGTGAGACAGGTGGTCCTTGAACCACACTTCGGGAACTTTATTCTTTGCTTCCAAGTAATAAGATCTTAGGGCTGGCAACTTAGATGAAAGGAGAGATTTGGATTGTGGAAAAAGGGAGAGATGTAGATTTTATTGCAGAATAAATTCCTATTATCTAGGAGATGAAGAAGGTAAGAAAGGAGGATTCGAATTTGCAGCTTATCCAAGACGACAAAATATCAGGAAAAAAGGACTTGGGTAGAGAAAAAAGAGGTAAGATATGCTAAAGTTTTAATATTTCTGGTAGCTGCTACATTATATATGTTTTGCTTTCAAGATAAACTGGCCAATTAGTCTTCACTTCTTGGATAAGATGCCCCAAGAGAGAAAAAAAAACGGCTGATTTTTAAGATACTATCCCAGACAACTAGAGAAAAATGATCAGCTCTTACATAACCCTTAAGGACCTAGAAAGATATCTGGATGGACCAAAATTTGATGGCAAACAAGTAATAAACTTAATAGAGACTCTGCCTCCAGACTGGTTCCTCCTTCTAGTTTTTCATGGCCATGGATGAGTAAGTGGATAGCATCCACAGGCTGGATAAGAGGAAGCAGAGCCTAGCTACAGTGCCTCTGCATTGCAGGGTACTTTTGGGCAACAAAGGAGGCACACCCTTCGAGTGATGTTCACCTTGGGCTTTTGTGCAAAGGGCACAGGGCATGTTGACTCGTAGACAAGCTAGATTTTGTCCAACTCACACCCACACCCAGACATTCTTATAAATATAAAGCCTACACAAGTGTATGCAGAAGCCGTACCTGCAAGCTGCTCCATTAAGGAAACAAAACCTGGGAGATTGTGAGGGTTCTTCAGTAGTGCTGTAATAACTGGATTATAAGTCCTCGAATGTACAGAATTTCACCTTTTATAAGGTAACTCCAATTTACAATAGAACAAAAATCTGAGTTCACAGCAATCAGCTTAAGAAATAGAATGTTAAAAATGTAGTTGAAGTTCCCTTTGTACCTCTCCCCAATCATATTCCTTTCCTTCTTTCTCTCTCTGGGAAGTAAGACCTTTCCTAAACTTCATAATTAATGCCCGTGCATATTTTCATGCTTTTCGTACGGGTGCATCCCTAAACAATATATATTATTGTTTTGCATATATAAAGAATATCAATCTGTATTCTTTTGCAACTTGGTTTCTTCATTCAGCCTGTGAGCTTTATCCATGTTCATAAAATATGTGCTATTGTTAATTCATTTTCCTTACTACATAGTATTCTGTTTAAAGAATATACTCAGTATTTATTTATCCATTCTATGAATATGAAACTTATTTGTATTTTTTCTAATAATGCTATCATGAATATTCTTGTACATGTCTCCCTTATATATGCCAAGAGATTCTCTAAAAGGTACTTCCTTTATACACGTGTGTGTGTGTCTAGGAGTGGAATCGCCAGGTCATAGACTATGTGCACTCACTGCTATTGGATGCCAAATTGCTTTCAAAAGCGACTGTACTTATTTGTGCTTCCTTCAGCAGAAAAATAAGAAACCCCATTACCCTACATCCTACCAATACCAATATTGTGAGACTTAAATATTTGTGAATCTGATGCACCTGGAATGAAATCAAAGTGTAGTTGAAATTTGAATTTCCCTGATTACAACTGCATCTTCTCATGTATTTACTGGGCATTTAGTGTGCTATTCTATGCATTGCCTATTCATTTCCTCTGCCTGTTTGTTTTCTGTTGGGTTGTTTATATTTGTTTTTCTTGTTTAGGGCCAGATAGTAAAATTTGGAGTTTTGTGGACCACATGGTCTCCATCATAACTATTCAACCCTGCCATTGTAGCAAGAAGTAAATGATACATAAACAAATAGATGTGGCTGTGTTCCAATAAAACTTTTTTGGCAAAAACACATGTTGGACTAGTTCTGGCCCGTGGGCCATATAGTTTCCCACCTGTTTTATAGGTGCTAATCCTTTATTGAGATCTAATTATTCTTTGAAAACCATTTGTAGGATTATGTAAAATTCAGAAGGACATGCCTCAAAGGTAACCATCTTTCCTTGCATGTTGACATCAAGCACTTTTAAACTTCTGGTCTCCACGGTGAGCTCATGCTGAAGATTATATTGCAGAATAAGCCCCAAAGAATCTGTTGCAAGCTTAAACACGCCCCTCTTTCTAGAATGAATGGTGTCGAAGTTATCCTGGGCACTTAGGATTTATCATACCTCCCATCCAAAAGACACCCCAAATATTTGACCTGATGCAATCACATGACCAGTGAATAATAGCTATTGACTTTATGAAAGCATCCATGCCAAACCCTCCACCTCAAGTTAGAAGCCATATACATATATTAAAAATATGTATGTATCTATACATATA
This sequence comes from Lipotes vexillifer, assembly GCF_000442215.2. NCBI lineage: Eukaryota > Metazoa > Chordata > Mammalia > Artiodactyla > Lipotidae > Lipotes > Lipotes vexillifer. The sequence continues at coordinate 30,806 of NW_006789438.1, read as the reverse complement.
CATACATATATATGGGTATTTGTATGTACATATACATACATAAACATTTCAAAACATAATAGGTTCAGGAAATAAAGAAACAATATCAAGTCTAAATCCTACCCATCAGACATCTGATATGTCTAGCAACTGAGTCCTCAAGATAAATGCTCTTGTTTCTGTGCTCTGATGCCTCCACATTTGCATCTGGGGCTTTGGGCTGGAGGAGCTCCCACACTGGGCCCAGAGGCTTGCAGTCTTAGTGTTTCACTCACTTGTCCTTTTCCTTTGACTCTCAGTGTCTCTACAGTGGTCCTATTTTGCACAGGAGATAGCATCTATTTTTTAGGGATAATTTAACATAACAATGATTATTTTGAAGCACACACAAAAATAACAATATGAAGTTGTTAAAAAATTAAAAATATCTTTTTAAGCTACACAAGTGGTCAAATTTGGGCTTCTGGGCCCTCTTTCCTCTGCCATCTGTGTAGAACTGATGGACCTTTGGGATGTGAGGACTGACAGTGAGGCTTCTGGTGTGACTGACTGAAGGCCATTCCTGAAGCCAGCCCTTTTCAAAACATGACCCAAAATTTCTTAGTTTCCTGACCTGGTCAAATATCCTGTGGTCAGATGTCCTTTTCAGTACTTCTGAAGACCCATATTGACCCCAAACTTCAAAACATTAGGACAAATACCAGAAATATTTTCCTATACATAATATTCCTAATACATATTCCTAATCCTTTCTAAATCTGATTTTATTTTCCCAATCTTTCCATTTCACATCTAACCCAAGAAGAGAATGAGATTCAAAGGAACAATTTCTGAATTACAGAACTGCACATGGATCCCAAGGTCTGAGTGCATAAACTACTGGTGAGAAACAGAATGAGGCAAAAAATTAAATGAGCGTTAAAGCAACCAGGTGTTGTAATAGAAAAGTAAAGGGAGAAAAATCAGAATAGAAAACTGGGAAGATTATCACCTAGTCATGCTGAGAATTTGTTAGGGCCAAAGTATTAACACAGAGTTCAGTCATAGAATTTGGTTCCTTTTCACTCCCTCAGAATTCCAAATAGAACTTTAAACATTTTGGAAAGAACTTAGCATGAGACAATTATTCCAAAGAACTACATGCAAAGTCTGTGCATCCCATAAAAGACGTGTACAGAAAACCAGCACTTGGGGTGGGAGTCTGCAGTGGGGTTGAGGGTAGTTCTGCTGCTGAAGTGTCCTGGAAAGCTCTCTTTGTCTACAAGAACACATGTGGCAAGAAATCTAGAAAAGCAGGCAATAAGAGATTTTAGACTCAAGGACAAACTGTGGGAGGATGTGGAGAGAATACTTTACATTCTGTAGGTTGTCTTTCTTTTCCTGACCTGGACTCCTAATGCTGTCTCGAAAAAGACCTCTTGGGTAAACACCTCTTAGGTGATTCTCTTTCTTTTTGTCTAATGACAGCTGCCACGACTCTTTGAAATAAGAGGAGTGGCAATCAGAATGAAAATTTTAACAATCCCAAGGTTTTTGAAAATGTCTTTAAAATCATTTCAAACATAAAAAATTCTGAGGCAATGCTCTAAAAATTCAGACAAACTACCAACCATCTGTAATTTTCAAGATTACCTTGGAGAAGGGCAAAGCAAGGAAAGGTCTGGAGACTGGATCAATGGCACTGGATGTTAAGGTTATGCTAAAAATGCTTTCTTGGGGTCTGGTTGACAAAATCTGGTACTATTTATTAAACTCTTTTTTTTTGCCTCAGGTTAGTGTTAAAATTTATGAATTCAGTTCATAGAACATTATGAGGAAAGCTTTAAAAAAATTCAATATGAAAGAGAAAGTGGAGGACCTTGAGATATTAGGGAAACACATTATAGTAACTTTGCCAGTTTCTCCTTTTATTCCAAAATAACACAAACTTGTCAAGCTTTTCAACATTTTTGGGGGGGGATTTTTTTTCAAGGAATAGTTACCATGCACCTAGGCCTCAGAACTTACTCTGTTGGGGACTGAACAGTTTAGATTTATGCAGGTCAGTCCACAGGTAAATCACTTGGAGAAGATTTTTTTTTTAATATTTATTTGGCTGTGCCAGGTCTTAGCTGTGGCATGCTGGATCTTCTTTTTAGTTGTGGCACACAGGCTCTTAATTGCGGCACGTGGGATCTAGTTCCCTGACCAGGGAGCAAACCCGGGCTCCCTGCATTGGGAGCAAGGAGTCTCAACTGCTGGACCACCAGGGAAGTCATTGGAGAAGATTTTAAACATAGAAATTCCACCTCCATTGATTCTGATACAGTAGGTCTGAGATGGGGCCTGGGATTCTCCATATTTAAAAAGTTCCTGATTCTGATGTAATCAGCAGGATTGTTGGTCAGTTAATCTCCCTACAGTCAGAGATCTGAGAGGTGCATTTTGTTGTCAGCCTCTGAAGATAAGGTATGATTTGGAGTCTCTCCTGTCAGGCAGCTTACAATTCAATTTAACTTACAGAATTAAGAAATTTAGGCTTAAAAAGGACCTTAAGGCTTGTTCAATCACCTGCCTAAGGCTTAAGAATGTTCAACAGCATCTCTGCTTCTTTTGGATACAGCTACCATCAGCACATTCACACTCCCATTGGTAGTGGCAGTTCTGGCTGTTAGAAAGTTCTGTCTTATGCTGTGCCAAACTTTCTTCTTGATACTTTTGAAATCCTCAGAAACAGAAGGAACTTTGGAGATCATAGGTTAAATCTCATTTACCAGAGAGAAATCAGACCCACAGAGGATAACTAAATTACCAAAGGCAACATACTGAGTCACTGGCATAACTGGAGCTAATGTCTAGGTCAGTTGCTCTTTCCACTCTATACTTGGTTTAATATGTATTTTTAATTTTCATGGAAAAGAGAACATTAAAAAAAAAAAAATTTAGTGTCATAGAAAGCCAGTTAATCCCAGTGCCTCAGTTTTTGATTTATTTAAAGGAACTTACCGTGTCCCCTCTGAAATGACTTTTCTCTTGATCAAACATCCTGCTTGAATTTGGGTGAAGATAACTGAAAGATGTAAAGACAAAAATAATTTCCAGTCAACTGAAGTTGTTCATACTTAGTAGAAGGGCCAAAACAATATTAAATCAGTCATCCTCCCCTCCCTCCCCAAAACCTATATACTGAATGGTAGATATTCTTGTAATTTGGTAATTTATATAGGTTTGTTTTGTCTTCTTTTAGAATGTGTTTGGAAAGTTTTCTTTCTACTTTTACAAAGGTTTGAACTTCATAAAATACACTGAAATATTAATTTGGGGCTTTAAAGAAAAGATTGGGTACATTTTAAAACTTAGGTCTGATCTCTAATTAGCAAGAACTACTAGAAAATTCTAAAGTAGAATCGACAGCACTTTGGTGCCACCTGGTGGTAAAAAATAAAAAGGTAGGAGAAAAAGGTTACACACAGTTTAAGAAATCTGTGAGGTTCTAGTTAAATAAGAAGGTGGGGATAAAAGGGGGTGTGTGCATGTTATTGACTCCTTCCTTAATCAGCTTTAAAAGAAAAATGTTCATATTATAAAATGACACACTTAGATTAAAAAATTCCAACTCCGCCAATATTTGCAAATTTTAAGAATTGTTTAAGTGGTGGTTTAAAAATTTGTGTTTTGTTTCCAGCCACTCTGTTTACAAAATTATTTACATGTTTACATTTTTATAGGGCTACAAGGACACCACAATTTCTAGGTTTTAACTTCCATCTCAGTTGCTACTCCTAACTGCTTCCCCCCTTAGAAGCACTCACACCATGGAAGACTGGTAAATCTGGGAAGAAGGAAGAGGCATTTCTGTCTCACCTCTGCCCTTCTAGGGATGGGGTCTAGGGAGTGAGCAAGCTCTGCCCCTGAGGAATGGAGATGATGATAACTCAGTCATGGTCCAGATGAAGAGGGTCAATATGGCTAATTTGAGGAAGCACATTTTCTTCTTAAGCCTAAGGTATGTATGCCTGCCCCGTCTTTAACAGAAAGTGAGCTCCAGGGGGAAAGGGCTTCGTTTTTGTTCTCTACTGCACCCCTACCCTCTAAAACGTGACTGGCACAGAGTAATCAATAAATACTTGGAGTATGAATGAATAAATAGTAAAGGTGGGATTTTGGTCCCCATCTGCCAACTCATTTATTTCCTGCCATATTCAGAAACATAGTGGGGGAAGAGAAACTATTTATTGGGCCCTGTCCAAACCCCAACTTCCCAGATAGTCACATAGGTGACTTCTTCAATTCATACCATTCAGGTTTCTGTTCAAATGTCATCTCCTCAGAGAGGCCTTTCCTGTCCTCACTCTCTAGAATAGCATCATTGTGTTCTTTCATATTGTTCTCTCAACAAGTATGGATTGTCTGCCATGTGCCAGGCACTGTTCTCAGCTCTGGGTATATGGCAGGAAACAAAACAGAGGCCTGCCTGTCCTCAAGAAGTTTATGATCTTGGAGGGGGGAGTGGGCTGACAAAATAGACAAGTACCTATCAGCAGAGGGTGAAGATTTCAGGCTGAGGGAACAGCAAGTGTAAAGGCCTGTCATGTTGGAGAAAGGGGACAAGTGGGACTAGAGAGGGGAAAGAAGAAAGGGGACAAGTGGGACTAGAGAGGGAAAAGAGTGTGAGGAAGGCTGCAGGGCTGGGGGGTCATGGTGAGGTGCTTAGATTAGTATTCCAGCTGGGGTGGGGAGCAAGTGGAAATAAATGGTAAGGACAACTAATAGAAAGGGATCATCAGCACAGAGTAAATCCTTAAAAGATAATGCTAGGGGCTTCCCTGGTGGGGCAGTGGTCGAGAGTCCACCTGCCGAGGCAGGGGACGCGGGGTCGTGTCCCGGTCCGGGAAGATCCCACGTGCCGCGGAGCGGCTGGGCCCGTGAGCCATGGCCGCTGAGCCTGCGCGTCCGGAGCC
>NW_006789438.1:8687-25851 GCF_000442215.2 Lipotes vexillifer | reverse complement strand
AAAAAAAAAAAAAAAAAAAAAAAAAAAGATAGTGCTAGTACTGTCACTGCAAGCATTATGGGACGTGCAGTTGGTGCTGTATGGAGGCTCCAAAGAAAATCACAAAGCTAGCTGCTCAGATATGGTAGGCCCGTGTCCCTGACCCCATCTCAGACAGCCCAGAATGTGAAGGGACTGTAGCATCACTGGTTGTGAACCTTGACAAGTGATTTAATGTCCCTGAGTCTTATTTTCTCTTTGGCTCTCAGCCTTCTTACCCTGCTGGACTTCCTAACACTCATCACCACCTAAAAGTACATTGTTTTCCTGTTCCTCTGACTCTCCTGCTTTTGTGCGTGTGTGACACAGGACTCTAGCTCAAAAAAGAAAACATCTAAACCAAAAACACCTAGACTTCCCTGATGGTCCAGTGGTTAAGACTCTGCACTTCCAATGCAGGGGGTCGGGGTTCGATCCCTGGTCAGGGGACTAGATTCCACATGCCGCAACTAAAAAAAAAAGATGCTATGTGCTGCAACTAAAGATCCTGCATGCCACAACTAAAGATCCCACACGCCACAACTAAAGATCCCGCATGCCACAACAAAGATCCCACATGCTGCAACTAAAACCCAGAGCAGCCAAATAAACAAACAAAAAGCCCCACCAAAAACACTGAGAAAGCTAAGAAATGAGGAAAAAAAGATATGTATGTATGTATAACTGAATCACTTTGCTGTACACCTGAAACTAACACAACATTGTACTTCAACTATACTTCAATTAAAAAAAGAAAAAAAAAACTATTGGGAATTCCCTGGCGGTCCAGCGGTTGTGACTCAGCGTTTTCACTGCTGTGGTCCTGGGTTCAATCCCTGGTTGGGGAACTAAGATCTTGCAAGCTGCGTGGCACAGCCAGAAAAACCAAACCAAACCAAAGCAAAACAAAAAACTATTATATATAGCATGGATAAACAACAAGATCTACTGTATAGCACAGGGAACTCTACATATCCTATGATAAACCATAATGGAAAAGAATATGAAGAACAATGTGTACAACTGAATCACTTTGCTATACAGCAGAAATGAACATTGTACAATAAATCAACTATACTTCAGTAAGTTTTTAAAAAAATGAATGAGAAAAGGGGACTTCCCTGGTGGTGCAGTGGTTAAGACTCCATGCTTCCACTGCAGGGGGCACAGGTTCAATCCCTGGTTGGGGAACTAAGATTCCACATGTCACATGACACGGCCAGGAAAAAAAAAAAAAAGAGGAAAATACTAGTTAAAAGTGTAGTCTGGCACTGGTGGTAAAGTATGGGTTTTGAAAACAAATTTGAGATTTAATCTTGGCTGTGTTAATCACTAACAGTGTGATTCTGGAAAAACTATTTGGTTTCTCTGATTCTGTGAAAGTTATGTGCCCTTATCTTGGTGTACACCATCGTTATTGTTTTTATATGGTTCCAATGTAAGTTCTTGATCTACCTGTGGAATTATGAAAAGTAAGCCAATTCAACAGGGCATATATAACAAGTCACCATACTGTGCTAGGTGATGGGGGAACAAATGTGAACAAAACAGTTGGGATCCTTCTTGCTGTGATTAGAACTTAAAAATTCTAATGGGAAGGTACAATTAAGCACGTAATATAAACAAGGAAACAAGGTGTTGCCACATTGAGGAACCTACCTTTAGATGGAACAGATGGAGGCTTGACAGAGGTGGTGACTCCAGCTTACACCTGAATGAGCAGCCACCCAGGGGAAGAACCAGAGGGCAAGCCTTCCAGTGAGGGGGATTTGGAGTGGAGTAGAGCAAATGGGGCACTAGGATGAGACGAGGCTTGAGAGGAAGTAGGGAATGGATTATGCAGAACCTTTTAAATCATGGCCAGGGATCTGGATTTTATCCTAAGCACAAGGGGAAGTTTTAAGGAGGGAACAGCACAATCAGTTGTGGCTGAATTACTGCTTTGCATCAGGCACGCACAAGGAGCCAGCACAAACCTTTACAGGGTGAAATACCCCTGGCCAGAGACAAACGCTCATCATGTTCCCATCAGAGCAGGGGCTGCTGCAGAAACGCCTCTCCTCAGTGCTGAATATTCTGCCACTGCCAACTCCTGGAAAGTCCTTGAGTTGAGATCGATCCAGCTAATTTAGTAACTGGCAGCCTAAAAAGAAAAAGCTAAGTTCTGAGGGGCTGATAAGCCCAGGAAGCCACTGGACGAACAGCTCAATTACACAGATGCATGGGTGTTATAAGCATTTCAACCACAGCAAAGAACCCCTGCCCTCATCCCCAGAGGCCAGGACTCCATCGTTTCTTAACCAAAACCATTTCTACTGAGACCCTTTTATTGCACAAAGGAGGAGCCACATTTAATTTTGCTTCAGCACCCATTTTCAATAGTGACGCCACCGGAACATGGATTCTTATGCATTTGTTTTCTAGGGCTGCCATAGTGAAGTACCACAAACTGGGCGGCCTGAAGAAATTTAACGGTCCAGTTTTGGAGGCTCGAAGTCCCAGACCAAGGTGTCCATAGGCCTGGTTCCTTCTGAGGGCTGAGGGAGATAACCTGTTCGTGCCTCTCCTTGTTTCTGGTGGTTTGCTGTTAATCTTTGACATTTCTTGGCTTGCAGAACTATCACCCCAATCTCTGCCTTCATCTTCCCATGGTGTTCTCCCTGTACGTATGTGTGCGTGTGTGTCCAAATTTACCTTTTTTGTTATAATGACAGCAGCCATACTAGAGTAGGCCCACCCTAGTCATCTCACTTTATCATCTCTAAAGACCCTATCTCCAAATAAAGTCACATTCTGAGGGGTTAAGACTCCAACGTATCTTTTGGGGGTGGGGGAGACAACACATAATTCAACCCACAATACCTTAAAACACAAAGTCCAAAGTTAGCACCTAAACTCTGGGTTCAATGTACGTCAAATAAGAGATACCAGAAATAAAAATTTTCCCTTGGCTATTTCATGCTTTCAGATTGCACTTCTTTGCCAAATAAAAAGCAAAAACAAAATTAAACGTTTGGGTTTTTGTTACTCTCTGCTGAAATGCAAGAACTGCCATGTAAAGGGACCTTATCTGCAGCCAACAGCTAAATTTTTTAATCCAATTGTTTAGAACAACTCTGGAGAGACTAACAAATTAGAATTCTTCCAAGCTTTCTCTCCTAAAGAAAACTTTTTAAAAGGACCAAATCTTGACTGTGTCCAAAATATGCTTCTGTAGCTGATGAGAATTACGAGAGCTCTTACACATAACTTGCTGTTGGTGTGAAGTGCTTGTCCTTTTTTAAAAAAAAAGAAGTTTAAATCATAATAAAGTTGACAAATGGGCTCTGTATGAATTTACTTTTGCTCTGTATATAAAGTCCTAAAGATTTCATGAAGGTTTTCTGCCACCAAAGAAATAAATGTACAAAAAACTGCCACTAAAGAAATACATGTACAAAAATTTTCATCATATTAAAACCAGAATAATCAATGATAATGAATATAACAAAACTAGAATTTAAAGATTTAGAGAATGGGTATTCTGGTTTACTGAAACTTTGAAGAAACTGAGGGCTAACAATAAATATATTTCGTTGTACCCCCTGGTTGCTTGTATAATTTTATGCCTTTAAAAAATTCACTATGGTGAATTATGCCTTGTATTGTCTAAAGCCCATTCCAGCAATCCACTCTCTCTAGGACATATCCTCCCCACAAATTGCTTTTCTGATTGAACAAGTCCCTTATTGGGACTTATTTTCTTATGATTTTCATTCTGAATGTGACCTCAACCCTACATCCCTCAAACTCCACTATTTTTAGAATTCCAGGAGTTTCTTTGATCAGAGTGAAATCTGAAAATTCCTATGAATCTTACTTCTTATTTTCAAGCATAATTTAAAGGTTGGTTATCTGTTTTCTAGGCATCAAAAATAAGAACTTGCTAATTTTAATTATTTGGCCACAATGTCTTCCTTCAGCTAATAAGGTCCTGAAGCTATTACACTTGAAAATAACAGCAAACACAAACAAACAGCACTTACTATGCAGGCACCTTTCTAAGGGATTTATAGATCACGATACGACACGTACAGGCATCCTTACTACACACGACAGATGAAGGAACTAAGGCACAGAGAGGTAACTTGTGTAAGATTACAGAGTCATAGTGAATCTAGGATTCAAATCAGGACAGTCAGGCTCCAGATTCTGTGCTCTCAATCACATGCCAGAGAGCCTCTCTTAAAATAATACAAGAGAATCTTTTCTGTACTTATGTTTTACGAAAGGCAAAGCAAAATATGGGAATTTGAAGTTTCATTCCAGTAACCACCAGAGTATGCTTTTACCTCATTTAAAAGTTATTTTATACATTTCTTTCAAAAGCACATTGTGTAGTTGCATCAAAATTTTTCAAATCCAAAGAACAAGAATATAACTAATACAAATTTATTTTAAATAAGCCTTTGAATCAGAATTAAATTGATAAATGAAGCCATCCACTGAAAAAGCGTTAAATCCATTTTGGCTATTATATTCCTTTACTTCAAACTTAAAGTAGAAGCATACTGTTTACTAATGTTTTTAAAAACTATGTCCAGATACAAATTAGTTTGGAAGTTCTTGAAAGTTAATGTGGAAGCAATTTGGGCTTTTCCACTATTTCATCATTATAGAACTACAACAACCTTTGAGGAAACACTGTTAGTAACATTTTGGACAATAAAAACTATAAACCAGATTGTTAGTAGAGGAACAACAAAAATATATGTTAGGAAATTCATAAACATACATTTATTCAGGAAATACAATTACTAGAGTCCTTAATATTTCAATGATCATTCCACATAATAAAATACTCACAACATATATTCTCTTAAGTCTACATCAAGTCATGCTGACATTCTTTTCAGATAATCCATAGCCATTTCTTCTATTAAATGCTATAATATCCATTTGTATTGTAAACAAAGTATTGAGCCAAACTATTTAAGTACTTGAGCAAAGTAACTTTCAAAAATTTAGAAGAGGAAGACAATGTTTTGTTTTGTTTTTTAAAAAACACATCTGAATTATCAAACCCCAAAGAACTAGGCCACTATAACCTAATGTTATACTAATGGATAAAGTGGCCATATGAAGATAGCACATAATTATCAATGAAAATATTTCTCATCTGTAACTTTTAAATATGCTTCTCAAGTAATAAACATTTATTTTTGAAAGTTTTAAAGGGAAAGGGGGCAGAAAGATGACAGACATTAAAAGTTTACATTTAAACTACTGACAGATTTTATTTAAAAAAATGAAAGAAAAAGGGAGGCTGTAGTTACTTCCCAAATAAGGAACGCCAAGGACCTTTATTTCCTAAAGAAATTACTAAAAAATAGTACCAATCATTACATTTGCAGCTGTTTAGTAGTAGCTGTAAACTGAATTATTCTGATACGTCCAAAAGTGTACTTAGAGCATTTTATAAAGGGGAAAACAAGTGGCTCTCAACCCTTGGTGTCCTTTAGAACCAGCTGGAAAGCTCTGAAAAACTAAGCATCTGGCCCCACCTCAGAGATTCTGATTGAGTTGGTATCAGATGGGACTCAAGTGCCATTATTTTTTAAAGGCCTGCAGGGTATTCTAATGTGCAGCTAAGGCTGAGAATCACTGAGTCAACTCATTTTGAAATACCAAGAAAATAAAAGGAAATTGGGAAGGGAAGATAATTTATATTTATAATTTACAAATCAAACACCTACTATATACTTACTATGTACCTAGTTATGTTCATGAATCATACATTTATAAGATGAAAATTGCCTTCATTTCCTCACTATACTAGACCACTATTGTACATCTTTGCCACTGAATGACTGCATTTTTCTATGGTCAGGATTTAAAATTCTGGGATACGCTATGAAAACTGCATTAAAGAAAATAAACTACTGCTACTCATGCTCAACGGGAGCAAGCAAAACTACTGTATTTGGCTCTTTTAAGCTATCCATATTTTAAGAATTACAAATAAGTGCCAACCCACACAAAGAACAGATTGTGGATTACTCTAGAAGAAACAAAAAATAGCTTACTCAACTTACTAAGTTTCAACACCAAGAAAGGTTTAACTTGGCTGAAAGTTCTGAAACAGCTGAGATACTGAACCAGGAAGCTATAATTTATAATGAAATGTTGACACACCCTTAAAAGCTACTGCAGCTGTAGTAATACTAAGATTTCTTCAGGGTTTAGTTACCATGTAATGCAAGAATACAAGCATAACAGTAATATTACTGTTTTTATATGCACCGATACCGCTCTTTAATATATAAAGCTCTACAACAAATACCTCTAATTATTTTACAATTAAATTAAGTCCGTAACTCTTCTACACTACTTTGGTCTCAACATTTTTAAAACATCAATTAATTTGGAAATATACAATTTAATAACATGGTCCTATCAATAACAAGCACATTTTGTAGTGGACTAAGACACATTCAACCATGCAATCCAGTGTTCAATACCTAAAAGATAAATAACAATGCTGACTTTTATTCTGAAAATCATTGGAAACTGGAATAATCTTTTAAGACTCACAGTGCTCACAAACATGCAGAAAAAGATACACATTTCTATTCTTCCTGAAGGAATGTCACAAAATGCCCACTGTTTACACAGGGTTGATAATTATTCTAAATTCCTTATGTATTTCAATCCATTATTTTCTTTCTAGCACCTGTCACTTAAAATTTTTAAAAGCCTGACAAATGTTCCTGTAAGTTTTGTCTGAAAATGAACCTTACCTCTTTAATTTCTGCCTTTAAAAAGACCTCAGTCACAGTCATCCACTAATAGCTGCCTTTCAGTAAAACAGTGACATCCAGTGGACAAATCAAAGTATCTCAGAATTCCCATCATTACAGCTGAATCATAAAGATCACATCTCTAAATCCAACTAGTGAATGAGTTCTTACTCATTTTGACAAAGCCTCTGCAGATTCTTATGAATGTATCACCTCATGATTTCTATATATCTTAAATATACCCTATCTTTTTCCTATTTAATATCAAGTCTTTAAATTGAGCTACTTAAGAGTGCGTAACTCTTGAGCCTAGTGAGGTTAAAGGTATTACTTTTTCTTCTGTGCTATTTCCCACCACAAATTAACTGGCTCATCTCTAGAAATGGAACGATGAAAATATAAGAAATATATTTAAATAAAAATGAATAGCATTAAAAAATTTGCAAAAGATGAAACCTAAACCTCTTTTTGCATTTGTAATTTATGATATATTGTTGACTATAAATAGAAAGATGTTATCAGTATTGCTAACAATCAAATTACATTCTCTTGCCTCACTACTCAAATATTATGAATACATATTTTAGCAATGATTGTATCAGTGTTTAAAAACTTTTATAAATCAGTATAAATGAATATTCATTATATATTATGTTTAAATAAAAGTAAAAAATTTCCACTGTGCTGAGTTATAATTTACCACTGATAATATATATTATGTGTTTGTTCCAAATACAAAACGCAACAATGTTAACATTGATAGTGTAATAAACTGCTGTAGCTGAGACTGTTATGTTTAATTTCTTGGAAAACCATAAAGAAATGTTACAGGTGAAAAAAAAAAGCAAAGAAAAGAATGGAGAACTGTTATTTTTAAATAAGCAGCCAAATAAAGAAAACTTTTTTTCCCTAAAAAAAGGTTAAGAATGTAAAAGTACATTTTAATATTAAAAAAGCATTTTTAAAAATCTATAACAACTTTATGACAAAATCTGCATTTGTTGAAAAAGGCCTGTAAAAACAGCAGGACGGAATTGCCCTCATCACCTTTTTACTTTTTCTTGTCAGAAAAAAGTGTATGCATCTCTGGAACCATAAATGATGTTAAAATAGGCATTTATAAAATGGCAAGGAGGATTTCATGGCAAGTTTTTTTTTTTTTTTTTTTTACAATCATTGGCATTGCGGCCATCAGTAGGTCACAAGTAAAACTTCTCTATCTAAAAGCAAAATGGAATGTAAAGTTTTAGGTCTGTTGCCTGCGTTTTGCTGATCTCATTTTTTCAAAGCGTGACTCCATTTCTTCCAAGACCTTGGGTGTGTACCGCACTACTAATTTAACCTTTCCTTGAGCTGCTTTCAGCAGTTCTACAGCTTTTTCATGATGTTCTCCTTCAACGCTCTAGGAAAAGAAAAACCACACAGACACAAACACAATTAATATCTAGGTTTTGTAAGTAACTCAAAATGAAAAATGTTTAAAATATACACAAGTAAAAAATTTTTAATGTTATATTTCAAACTATAAACCTATGAAATAATCCTGCTTTGTCATTTTAATCAGTGTAAAATCCTCTGCTAAATCATATTCTGTTTGTAGTTTAGGATCTGGTTTTTTAGGTTCCAAATAATTAGCATATCAATCTACATGCCCTATTATTTCACTAGGTCAGAAGTAAATCAGGCAATTGCCATTCTATAAGACTAAATTGAGGGTAGACTTAATTTAATGTATTGCCTTAACTACGAAGGAGCTTAGTTACTTCATAAAAATCACACTAAGCATTGCTAATTTACATTGGAAAGAAGCAAAACACACACAAAGTGCTTCAAAAAGTATCACTCTACTAATCCCTACATCTTCTGTTTCTATAGCTCAAGTACACCCCCAAGTGGTCACAACACGGTGCTACAAGTAGAAATAAAATGCATCCCTACCACTCCATTAACAGAAAGCAGTTGATCTCCTCGCTTGAGACCCCCGTGTCTATCAGCAATTCCACCTGGAATTATTCGGGATATATAGATTGGAGAGTTTTGTTCTTTGCCTCCCATAATATTGAATCCAAGGCCTTCTTCTGTTTTGGGGAGCTCAACAACTCGAGGATGAGAATGTCCTTCGCTGGCAGCAAATGCAGCAACAGTAGCCTGAAAGAAAATTTTACGTACTTAAAAAAATAGGACAAGGGCTTCCCTGGTGGCGCAGTGGTTGAGAGTCCGCCTGCCGATGCAGGGGACAAGGGTTTGTGCCCCGGTCCGGGAAGATCCCACATGCCGCGGAGCTGCTAGGCCCATGAGCCATGGCCGCTGAGTCTGCGCGTTCGGAGCCTGTGCTCCGCAACGGGAGAGGTCACATCAGTGAGAGGCCCATGTACCGCCAAAAAAAAAAAAATAGTACATTTGTTCACTTCATTCTTTCTTTTTTTTTGCGGTATGAGGGCTTCTCACCGCTGTGGCCTCTCCCGTTGTGGAGCACAGGCTCCGGACGCGCAGGCTCAGCGGCCATGGCTCCCGGGCCCAGCCGCTCCGCGGCATGTGGGATCTTCTCAGACCCGGGCACGAACCCGTGTCCCCTGCATCGGCAGGAGGACTCTAAACCACTGCGCCACCAGGGAAGCCCCTGTTCACTTCCTTCTTTTGTCCCTTTTTAAAAACCACTTTTGAAGTAAATATTTTTGATGTTTGAATGCCCACAAATGCACTGACAGTGAAGGTAAGCTAAGCAGATGGTGTTTTAAGGAGGATGAGTGAAAAGCCTACCCTGGGATTATGCAGGAAGTGTTAAGGTCGTTCAGGCCACTCCTAGGCCTTCCAGTGCCCAGAACTTCTGTGCAGTGCTTGGCAAGCAGGCTTGCTAGGAAGATGAACAATGTGCACACTAAAGAGGAGAACCCCTCCCCTCGCATGCCAGCAGCCCTGAGCTCTGGGCCTGGTACAGAGGCAGCTGTCCTTGTAATGCAGTCATTCTGGCGGCTGTACTATTTGCACTGTATACTAACTCATCAAGAAATAACTCAATATTGAAAAAAAGAGGGGTACACAGAGTCAATGTGAATTGTGAAACAGAGCCACACCTTTAAAACTTTCAAATTTAGACTAATCTAGACTAATTCTAACAGAGTTGAGATTCTGGGTTTCATTTTGCTTTTAAAGATAATTAAGTAATCTGGTACTATTTTTTTTGTGTGTTGGATCAGGGTACGTGAGCAAACATGGGAAGGAAGAGAGAAAGAAAATCAAGATTTGTTGAATACCACCACATTCTAAGCTCTGAAAGAGGCCTCATTTTACAGATAATGGAACTGAGGCTCAGAAATTCAGGAAGCTCTGAAAGTCAGCAATTAAACCCAAGTTTTAATGGTTTTTTCCTACTCTGTCAAATAATGCCCACATGTTTAAGTGTTTGTACTCAACAGAGAATCCAATACTGCCTTTTGTGAACCAGTAACTATCAATGAAAAATTATCTGTTAATGAATAGTTCTAGTTTAAGTCACCTACTGCCGATATTAACTTATTCTAACCATATATGATGGACACTGAGGTCAATGCTTGAATTATTTGAGGAAAATACTGGCAGAGAAAAGCACATAAAACCTACCACCTGCAGCTCTGAAGAGGTAACCTCCTATTTGCAGAGTTAAGGTTAAGGAGAAAGTGAAGGGCAACTTGGGGGGAGTACCCCAGATCTACCATTAACTATTTGTGTGGTTTGAAGTAAGTAACCTAATCTGATGCTTCCCCACCAATAAAGTGAGGCTAATAATTCATATCTCAGAATTTGATGAATAGTTAAATAATGATATATACATTACATATAGCAACTATGTATATATGTATTATTTGTGTGCAAGTATATTTTTAATGCATCATCTAAACTGCATAAAATATCTTTTGTAAAACCAATTAAAAAAGTCCTATTTCTCAGGAATCGAGAAGTTCAGTGTACCTTGAAAGATACTTAGTTTTCAAAATAAGCCTATCATGAATCTAATAATTGCACATTTTAAACCTTTAATTTATGAAGAATCCTCTCCCTTTTAATAAATGAAAAAATGTACCTTTGCAGTCGCATTAGCTCTCACTTCAGGACTGCTACTTATGTCCACAGTCTCGTAAACATGTTCATATACCTGCAAAATCCGAAGTTATTATTGCAATTTTAAATCTCAGAATATACCATGTTTGAGCTCTTTGTGAAGTTACTGAATGTGTTAAAACTTTAGACAAAGTTATGCATCTTTGTAAAATGTTTTTCTATTAGAAATTCCAAAAACGAGAGAGGCAGGTTCTAAAGTTCACTTTTTTAAGAAACTCTGAACCCAAATTTCAGAATATTACCTTACCCTAATTAACTCAAATTTTTAGTAAATTTTAATCCCATTTACTCACCTCTCTTACAGCATTGCAGAATTCACTTTGAAGGACTCTTTGTAAAGCCTGCAGTTTCTGTGGTGGTACCTCTCCACTCCTTTGCAGTTTTTCCAACAATTCAATTGCTCTACAAATATCTATAGTTAAACAAACACACACTGATAGATAATTTTCTCAGAATATTCTCTAATATTTATTTCTTTTTTGGCCATGCCACGCGACACGCAGGCTCTCAGTTCCCCATCCAGGAACCGAACCCATGCCCCCTGCAGTGGAAGCACGGAGTCTTAACCAATGGACTGCCAGGGAAGTCCCAGAATACTCTCTAAATGCTTGTGTAACAGCGCAGCATTTAAAAAAAGCATGAGTATGAACTTGTGTGTGGTGTGTTTGTGTGTGTGTTCATGTATGAAGGATGGGAATGTAAAGTCTGAGACGAATGTTAAATTTTACTGTGGATTAGGAAGAAATACTGATGTTACACCAGCATAAAATCTGGAAAACAGCATCTTTGAGAGACATAGGAAAATCAAATATAAAGTACTAAATGTCACAGGAAAGGACTGGAGCTCAAATGTCATAGACACATGAACACTGTACTGCTTCAGAAAAGCTGACAGTATTATCAGAAGCTATTTAGTCAATAAAAATTTACCTACCATCATTAGTAACTAAAGCACTGAACAGTATAAAACATTGTGTGCTAGTGAAATCACTGTTTATTTCCCAAAAGGAAACGTAATATGTATGTAGATAGGAAAACTCTTCAATAATAGGTGCAGTTACTCGCAGGAACACATTTAAACCAATGATAGAAGTGGTAAAATTAACTGGTCTGTTTTCAACTTAGGATCATTAACACAGTGTATTTGGGATACACAGTGTATGGGATTCTACACATCTATACAGATACATTAAGCATGTTAGGCAATTCTCATTGGGAAGTGTGAGGGTAAGTATTTTAGGAATTAAGAAATTTTATAAGATTCAGTCAGTTCCAACACTGTCTTTCGTTGGATTTTTGTTTTTAACTTTTTTTTACCACAGGGGGCTAGAGTACCTATTATTCTAAATTGTTTTGTATTTTCTAAACATGTATTTGACTGAGCTTGTCTTAATTAAAACACTGTGAATCTGGTCTCAGTAACAGCTGTGTGATCTTGGGCAAGTTACTTAACCTCCCTGTGTCTGTTTTCCACTGTAAAATGGAAATAGCAGTATCTCCTTTATAAGAATTACTTGAAGATTAAAACAAAAAATACACGGTAAGGGCCTGGCATATAGCGAGCATAAATGTTATGTTACATCAGCACCAATTAATCAGAAACAAGGGATTCTACACATCTGTACAAATACATGAAGCATGTTAGGCAGTTCTCATTGAGAAGTGTGAGGGTAAGTATTTTATGAATTAAGAAATTTTACAAGATTCAGTCATGTTCCAACACTGACTATCTCTCCTTGGATTTTTGTTTTTAACTTTTTTTGTACCACAGGGGGCTAGAGTACCTATTATTCTAAATTCCTTGCCTCCTTTTGTCTTAAGTGGAAGAAGTTCTGAATTTTATATTATACTGAAGGACTGGAACTTTTTTCTTTATAGAATTCGGATGGCCTTCTTTTGTGTTTGCATCTGGAAACCTAGGAATAAATCGTAGTGAAGAAAGAAGTAGATTCTTCAATTTCAGGTAATAAAAGCTTAAACTGCTGTTAATCCAATGCAGTGGAAAAAGACTTTCCCCATTCTGATCGCCCACCACCAGAATGGCTGGTGAATTGATGAGTGCTGGTTCATCAAATATTCTGACTTACAAAATTACAATATGTAAGCTCTATAAAAATTTCCAATTAACAAAAAACTGAAAAAGTAAAATACTCTTTACTGAACCTACACTGTAGTCAATATGTGCTCAAAGGGGTTCCACTGAATCTTGTTTTGACGACTTTGAAGGCATTCCGGATCTTGATCATATGCACTATTTTTATACTGTAGGATTGCTGGAAGAGTTTCTTAATAAAGTCTGTTAAACAGAATGCTAAGTATTAAGAATCAGAGTTGATGTAATCTGACTTTCTTATTCTGCTAAATGGCATCCACTAGCAGTTCATCCCACTAAGGTTCTGAGCTGTGGAACTACTGTGGAACTAAAATGAACTCTTAAATAGGAGAAAACAAAGCCATGACTACCAAAACTAAATGCCAGAGGTGAAGTTTCATATTTTGTACTGCACTTAAAAATACAAAAGACCAAAAAAAAAAAAATACAAAAGACCGCCAACATGTTAAGAATCCTACACCTGGCTTTCAAAGAAAAACACCTACTCCTGTTAACACCAAACAAATTTGTTCCCATCTACAAAGCACAGTGTCATTGTGTTCAGGGAGAAGATGTCACAGTCTTAGGCCTAACTTAGCAAGTCTTCCCAGAGTAGCTACTCCTCTGTCAAAAATGATACTTTAATTAATGGTCTGGTGGGCTGGAGAAAAACAACATCACTTGTAAACAGACTTACAAATAGTGAACACCATAAGGGATAAACAATGTTAAGTGTGCACTGGTTTGTGTGAAGGCATGAGGAAAGACTCCACATACAATTCTAGAAATGTATTCCTTTCTTAGAGCAGAAGTTAATATTCAGACTGTAAATGCAAATGCTAATATTTGCAAGATATTTTCAATCTCCATCCTATACTTTGTTTACTACTAGTACTCCAAATGTTTAGTTTGTACTTTTTAACTCTTACCGATGACTTCTAGTACTGGTGTGTCAAAAGTATGCTTGAAATTATTTGAAATAAAGCATTTGGGGAAGAGTGGAATGCTGAAAATCTGCAACAGGACCCTTTAAGGCTCATAGCCTTGTACCTCCACTGGCTTTTCCGTTTCTAATTACTCAGCAGAACGGCTTTTATTTTTCTTGACAGCCTGCTCTAAAAAAGCAAGCCACCAGCCAGTTAGCAATCGTAGGATTTGTAAAGGAATAAGGCTACACTTCCAAGTATTTTACAACCTATCACGATTCCGCCTAGTTATGTAACCTTCTTCCCAAGACCACCTCAGTAGGATTGTTTTTAAAGCACCTACTCCGTAACCGGGAGTGGCACCACAGCCAGGAAATACCCCCAATACGAATACAAGTGAGGTTGTGGTGGAAGTAATGATGCGTTTTGTGCACAAATAAGGGGACGCGGGAACGTTCTGTGGGAACGCGCTGTGTGTCCGGGCTGTGTGGGTGAAGCGGGGACACTGGGTTGTGCACGCACTAACACCGGGCAGTGTGTGTAGCCTGTCCGAACTGGGCGTGTGTTGTTTGCTCAGCTTGACACATCTCTGAACGCTGCGTCTGCCATGACCACCCAGGGAGAGCGTGTGCAGCGTGTGTCCGCGAATGCAGACAGGTGGTGGTGAACTGTGCTGTGCTCCCGAACGGTTCGTGTGAACACAGGACGGGTCTGAGGATCAGTCAGGAACAGCAAGCGGCCTCACCGGGGCCGGGCGCAGCAACGTCGGCGGCCACCGGCGCCAGCGCGAGGGACAACCTGGTTCCGGGTCTCGGAGCTTGGCTGCCCCACGCCCCCCGGGGATAAGGCACTCTCCCACCCCCTCCGCCCACGTCGGTCCCTGCCTCGGCCCCACTCACCCCTCTCCAGCCGCACAGGTTCCCCCAGCGCCGCCATCTTCTCCCTTTGCTTGTAGACCCACAGGAAATGACGACACAGGGGCTGAGGTGGAGGGGAGGGGCCTAGCGGGAGCCGGGAGCCCGGAACAGGAGCCGGCCAGTATCGCGAGAATGGGAGCGGTGGATCGGAGCGTTGTGGCCGTCTCTAGAATAGAAGGTATCTGTGTGCCGGGCTTCCGAGTTCGGCCTTGTGCTGCAGCTGCAGCGGTCGTAAAGTTCTCAAATTCCCCCGGCCAACTACGATTGAAAAGAGACCCTTTCCCGACTCTTGCCCCCTGCCTGGGGATTCAAGCCTTATCCCACTCTCTTGGGAACTCTTGGCTCCACGTGGTAGAGTCTGGATTCTTGTTCCACCTTGACCATTCGTGGCTCTGTGAGCCTGGACTGCTCACTTATCCTCTTTCGGCCTGAGTTTCCCCCTGTCCGACAAAGAGTCCTGTCTCCGAGTTCTTTACATTCTTAAACAATGAGATTCGATGACAGGTGTGTAAATGAAATATAAAGTCTCCATTTGTGGCTGCATTGCTTTAATTAATTTAACAATCCAAGGCACGAATCTTCCCTAGAAATCTGTTTGAGAATAAGGATAGAAAGTGCAAAAAGCATGAAACATACCTGGGTGAGTGAGAGAACAAGGCACTTTGGTACACCCCAAAGCAACAATTTAAAAAAGCTGATCCAAAATCTTATGTAAATGAAATATTGGGAAGCAAATAATATTCTTAATACATTATAGATTCTTAGGGCCACTTTTGAAATTCATGAACCAAGAAAAGTTTTAGACTTTAGTTTAAGTGAAATATTAATTTGCCCAGTATTCAGATTCCACTAACATTTATTTGAGTGCTAGTCTATGCTGACAACTTTTCAACACTTCATGACAGGATTGTTTTAACAACCTCCTGGTTGCCCCAGATCCACCCTTTCCATTCAACTATAATGTTTTCTTCTAATCCATCCGAATGCCATCATTATACTCTTTTCCCCCTTGAACCCTGATCCCATCATCAAAGGTTTCTGTACAAAAACTTTCAATGGCTTCTCCTCTTGTTTCCTGTTTCTAAAGCCTTGCATACTCTGAGCCTAACTCATCTATCTAACCTCATTTCTCATTATCCCTCCAATGCAATAACGACTCCAATAGAGGCAGAATATTCAAAACCATGTTTCTTCTTGCTTCCAAGTCTTCATTTATGTCGTTATTATGTGAAATGCCCTTCCGCCTTTCCTCTGGTTCCCCAAACTGTATACATCCTCAAACTGAACCCATCTTCCAGGGCTGCAGAAGACATGCCACTTCTACTAAGCTTCCCTTTCTCCATCCTCTTCCCCTTCTTTGGCCCCTAATGGCCCTTATATCCTGTAAAAGCATTCATATACTTATCTCTTATTCATTGTTGTCATTTGTTGCCACAGATATTCAAGAAATGTTTATTAAACGCTTAATGTCTTCCAGGCACCTTGCTAGGCACTGAGAATAATACCACGTGGAGAAAGACAAACGCAGACGTTGCAGCTGTTTCTTCAAGTATTTTCTTTTCCTCCATCCTCCAGCTCCTCTCCTTTGATAACTCCACTTACACATATATTCCTCTGCCTGACATCGTCTACAGCTCACTGATGCTCTGTTCGTTTTGGTTTTTCAAGCTTTTCTCTGTTTCCTTTTTTCAACATCTAATATTCTCTTAATCCCATCTAGTTCATTTTTCATCTTAGGTATTGTCATTTTTATCTCTAGCAGTTTGATTTAGGGGTGTGTGTGGGGGTGTTTCTACATTTTCTGTGTTCTCACTTAACATGCTCAATCTTTCCTCTAGCTTCCTGGACATATAGAATCAGATTATAATGACAATTTTAATGTCTTTGTCTACTAAGTCTATCATCTCTGCTATTTCTGGCACTGCTTCTATTGATTGATTTTTCTCTTCATTGTGGCTCATAGTTTCCTGCTTCTTGCATGATTGGTAACTAACTAACTAAATAAGGCTAAGCATTGTGAAATTTACTTTTTTGGGTGCTGGATATTTTTGTATTCCTATAAATATTTTTTGAGATTTGTTTTGAAATGCAGACAGAACACTTGAAAATAATTTTGTTTTTTGAGGCTTGATTTTAAGTTCTGTTAAGTGGAACCAGTTCAGTCTTTTGTGAAGGGCTAATTGTGTCCCACCACTGAGGAAATACCCTTCTAAGTTCTTTACCTCATGCCCCATGAATTATGTGGTTCTACTCTGATTGGCAGGAATAGGAACTATTCTTATGAACTGGGATTGTAGATTGTTTGCTTTGTTCCTTTTGAATGATTCTTTCCCT
>NW_006789438.1:0-8550 GCF_000442215.2 Lipotes vexillifer | reverse complement strand
CTTTCCCTATCCTTGGTAATTTTTTAATACACATAATAATCATGAAATTTCACAATTCCAGAGATAATTAGAAGATCCTCAAAGTTTGCAGAGGGAATAAAAAGAATGAAAAGTCGTATTCCAAGGATTGGGACTCAGAACATTACAAATCATTAATTATTTGAAGCATAGGTAAGGAAGAAAAAGTATTAGGAGCTACTTCTGAGCAGGGAAAATATGATTCAATGAATTAAGAACCCATTTATATTCAACGTACAAAGTAAATGAAAGAACCAGTTAATTCGTAAGGAGAGATCTCCTAAAATGTCCCTTCCTAATTCATGTATCTTTGAGAATTAGAGTTAGGAGAGATCTAGAGAGTTCCAACTCCTTCACTTTACGGGAAGAGAAGACTGATCGCTGTCCCGCATCTCAAAGGAGGCAATTGTGAGCACAAATGAGGCAGACCTGCTTTTGCTTGTATGTCTCTGCCAGGTTATTAAATCACTTAGCTTCTTAATCAAGAATTGCTCTTCCTGTGGAGGAACTCCTCTTCACCTGTTGCTTCCTCGCATTACTTCCTGCTTCGGAGATGGAGAGGAACACTCAAATTAGAATAGGAAGCCTGAGTCTAGACAAATCCCAGTGAAAGCTAAATTATGCAAATGTCATCTTTGTATAAGAAATGAAAGTTCTAAGTAGGATGCAGGTATGAAAACTTTCTTAACTCAAGACATTGCAAATAGAATGTACTAAGACATCAATTAAGAGAAAACTGGAGTGGGTGGGGAAAATTGGGGGTAGAAGCCTGTCTAGGGAAGCTAGGAAAGTGGAAAGTAATATGAGGAAGTCAGACACTCCAGGTGGAATGTACATATACAAATGTACCATAAAGGAACCATATACAAATAGGCACTACTATATAGAATAGATATTTAAAAGAGTTATATCTTATTACAGAGTAAAACATTACTCTTATGCAAAAGGACCTATTCAGGCTTCTATTAGTACAATTAAAGTCTCAGTTTTCTTTCTTTTTCCAACCGAGTTTCTATAATATACTCCTCAGAAAAGTAAAATTTTTGATAAATGGCTTTATTTGAAGTGAATGGTCTTGTGAAATGTGAAGTAGCCTGCATTTTAAATAAATTAAACAATATGTGAACACACTTGGTCTAATCAGCTAAACACCACAATATGGGGAAATCTCTACAAGAACACCTTTTGAGGGGAATTTTTCTTGGTCACAGATCTCAGCTCAGAACACAAAACCCCATCTCAGAATACCAGAAATCTAAGGTAAACCCTACTTGTTAAAATGAGTTGCAGGTTATGTTAAAGTGTAAGGGTTTACTTTTTTAATGTCAGTTGTTTCATCATCACTCTACACTACATGTAAAGGCACAGATTGATGTATTTTTCTGGCATCTTCCTGACGCACCCTTCCCCTAAATAAATCTGTTTGCCAGGATCTTGTCGCTTAAATTAGCCATCTCAAACTCTTGGTCCTGCCAACACAGGCAATTGTGCTAATGTTCTCAGCATTTACTGGCACACGAGCTGTTGCCTTTTCTTTGGCTTTCTATGTGTACCTAAGGCCATCATCCCTCCTTCACAAGACAGCAGTCTGGCTTATGTGTCACTGAGACAGACTTCAGAATTGTTTGGACTCACTCTGGTTCTCTCCAGGGTGTTCATCCTGCACGATGTATTTTCAGCTATACAATATATTGTTCAGAATTTGTCGTGCACATACTTGCAGATTGGCAGAGCCACCTGCCAAAGATGAGAACCTTTTAAGTTGTTGTCAAACGTCATAAAATGTGTTCCATGATTAATTCTGTGGGCACAGATTGGTTTTTGCACAGAGTCCAAAATTTGGGATATGTCACAGTGACTAAATGGCACTGGCATGCTGAATGAATTTGGAATTTGTTTTGTCAAGTGTGGGAGCAAGCACACAGATGGGCTTTGATCCAGTGGTGCTGCTTGGAATTCTCATTATAGCAATGATGTCACTTGTCACGTGGAGTGGGTGATAATGCTGCCAAATCATGGGCAAAGCAAGGCAAATAACAAAGTACAGAGGCCAGGGGAGAGGGTTTATGGTAGCACAGGAAGCTTTCACTATTAGCTGACCTCTGCTTAAATGACATAAACATTGTGTCAGGGCTGCCAAAAACACACTTAGTTGAAATACAAGCAGAGAAGTAAAATTCCAACTGAAAGGGCTTTTTAAAAAGGGCCCATATAACCTAAGTCTTCACTTCCCAGAAAAGACCAAGTAAAACAAACATGCCCTTGCTTTTTAGATAAGGCTGTGAAAAAAATCTTTGAGCTGCAAGCAAATTCAACCAAACCAAACCCAAGGCACTTTGCTTTATATGAAAAGCTTTGTGGATTCGAAAGGTCAGCAACCATGCTGGGAAATGGAAAACAAACAAAAATCTATGGTGGCAAAGAAATACAGCATATTCTCACCAAGTATGCACATCAGAATTCTCTTCAGGGCTTTAAAAAAATACATTTATTGTGCAGCTAAAGCAGTACATAGAGGGAAATTTATAGCTATAAAAGCCTATGTTAAAAAAGAGGAAAGACTTGAAACCAATAACCTAAACTTTTATCAAGAAACTCAAGAAACAAGAGCAAACGAAAGCCAAAATAAGTAGAAGGAAAGAAAAAGTAAAGATTAGACAAGAAGTAGAATATATATAGTAGTATATATATACATAAGTAGGATATATATATTTCTAATATATACATACATGAAAAAAATCAGTGAAATCAAAATTTGGTTCCTTGCAAAGATCAACAAAGTTGACAGACCTTTAGCTAGACTGATCAGGAAAAAATGACAGAAGATTCAAATTACTAAAATCAGGAATAAAAGAGGGGACATTACTACCAACCTTACAGAAATAAAAAGGAGTATAAAGGAATACTATGAAAAACTATACAAATACATATAAACTCACTATATATTATATATAACTAATATATATATTCATGCCATCTAATCTGTTGATACATATAACAGTGTGTATGAGTATGTACATGTGTGTATACATATACATATATACATTTTTTTTCATGCCAGAGGCCCATCATATAAATTTTGATTCAGAAAGTCTCAAGTATGACAGGAACATTTGTATTTTTGGAAAACTATGATGGTTTTTGTAATGTGCTCTCTTTGCTGAGACCTACTGACCTAGTGCATAGCACTTATTCAAAAATATTGTTGAGTTACAATTAACTATTTATGTATTAGTTAATATTAGGTGCAGATGCATATAAACACAAAACTTCAAAATATCCATGCATTTAAAGTAAGTAAAAGAAATTCAGAAATAGATAATTTGGAGCAAGTATTTTATTTTGAATGACAAAGGGCCCAGTTACAAAATCTCAACTCTGTCCTTTGGGAAAAAGAGGAAAAAGAATGCTGGGATAAGCCTCTAGAATATTTGCCATACCATACCACAACTTCTAAAACTTAACTTTAAACTTTGTTCCTGGAGCATTCTAGGTCAATAGATTTATTTTCTCCCATTAGAAAGTTTCAATCAATTAATTCAAAAGAATTTACTTAGCAAGTGCTATGGGAAAGAGGAGAAATGCCAGATGTGTTCCTCCCCTCAAGGAACTTTCAAGCAATTTGGACAATGAAACCTATACAAATGAACCAATCCAGAATGCTTTCTACCAGCACTAACCAAAGTGCTATGTTTTACAGTTTGGCCCACTACTGTTTATTTACATTTAAACTTTGAAAAAGCATTCAGTCTGCAAATGGACTCAAACTAAAATATTCATTGAAATGAAACACATTACTATGTTAAGGTAAATTGAGTCTGAAAAATTAACATTTATTCAACCACAAACCATTCCAAAATATGAAGGTTAAAAAGAAAAAAAACCCAAACTCTCCAGAATCCATTGTTTTTAAATGCTTCTTATAACTTACCAGGCATGGACAGAACTTTGCCAAACAGCATTAGAATAATTAGCTTCTTAATCTTTCAACTGATGTGGTCATCAAATGGCTAGTCAGAAGACAGAGACTATAGCCTTATCACATCAATTCTGCAAATATGTCCCGATTACCCACTATAGTAAATCACTATGCTGGGTCCTAGAGATACCCGGAAGATATCTTACTCTCAAAGAACTCACAAATCCAGGGGAAGGGGATAAGGGGATAGACATCTAAGCAACCCCAGAAACAAAAGAGGGATGTGCTAAATGTTATTATTTCTGTTCTTACTGCTTTTGTTGCAGGGGTTTTAATTGAGTAGTGTTGTGTAGTAAAGAGTGGGGTGAAGTGCTTTCTTATGGGGGGCAACTAGAGAAAATTTTAAAGAGCAGGGGTTCTCAGTCAGGGGCGATTTTGGAGCCCAGAGAATGTTTGACAGTGTCTGGAGATATTTTTAATTGTCACGACTGCAGATGGTGGGATGGGGGTGAGGATTGCTACTGGCATCTAGTGGGTAGAGGCCGGGATGCTGCTTTAGCATCTTACAATGTGCAGGACAGCCCCCTCAATAAAGAATTATCCAGCACAAAATGTGAATGGTGTGAGATTGAGAAACTCAGCTTTAGCAAGAAGGAAACATTTGTTCAGGAATGATGAGAATGTTGACAAGTGGGTAAGTGGGGAATGGGAATGCCAGAGAGAGGGCTTTATGAGCAAAGCCATGCAGGAAAAAAAATGTATGCCCTGTTTAGGAAATGAGGAGGGCTTCTGTGGGGTGTAGGTGCCTACCTGGGCTTGGGGAGTATGTGGAAGAAAATGAGGGCTAACATGTAGGCTGAGATGGGGACTTCCCTGGTGGTCCAGTGGTTAGGACTTCACGCTTCCACTGCAGGGGGCGCAGGTTTTGTTTGTTTGTTTGTTTGTTTTGTGATACGCGGGCCTCTCACTGTTATGGCCTCTCCCGTTGCGGAGCATAGGCTCCGGACACGCAGACTCAGCAGCCATGGCTCACAGGCCCAGCCGCTCCGCGGCATGTGGGATCCTCCCGGCCCAGGGCACGAACCTGCGTCACCAGCATCAGCAGGCGGACTCTCAACCACTGCGCCACCAGGGAAGCCCGGCCACAGGTTTGATCCCTGATCGGGGAACTTAGACCCCACAAGCCATGAGGTCAAAAAAAAGAAGAGAATTTAGGCTGAGGTGGATTCTGGAGGCTCCTGAATGCTTGGGTTTATTCTTTGGGCTAGAGTGAGCCATCAGAGGATTTTAAAAGCTGAAGAACTACAATTAGAACTGTTATTTTAGAAGTATAATCAGAGGGAGAAGCTTAGACTCTCATAGCAGATAGTAAGAAAATTCCTTTGAGAGAGTAACCTTTGTTTGAGTGTTGTTTGTTGTTAAGCTCTGATTCTTAGAAAGTGTCAAAACTTCAAGAAGAAAGGAGAGATTCTGCGTAATTAGACCAGGGTGAGATGGTGTGAGGTGATATGGGAAGAGTGAGATGAGGGGCAAAAGGATAAGGGAGAGGTGCACTACTGAATTTTACTCTGAGATCCTTCCTCGTGGCCTCTAAAGCTGAGTAATACTTACAAAAATCACAACATGCTTGTTGTATTTGGATTTCCCATGGAAGGTGACTATATTTGGATTGAATGGGGGTTGGAAGAGCAGGATGGTGAGGATGGGG
The DNA here is from genome assembly GCF_000442215.2 of Lipotes vexillifer. NCBI lineage: Eukaryota > Metazoa > Chordata > Mammalia > Artiodactyla > Lipotidae > Lipotes > Lipotes vexillifer. The sequence goes on along the minus strand of NW_006789438.1, from coordinate 2,905 downwards.
CAATGGTGGCTAGAAACGGGGCAAAGGATTTGGATGCTTCTGTAATAAGCAATTTCGTCTCCCATTCCTTCCTTTTGGGTTCTATAGTCCTGCTGTTCAGAATAGCTCATGCTCCCCAAATAGTCCATGCTGACTTGCCCTTCTTTCGGCCTGGCTTGCTTTTCTTCTCCGTCTAATAAATTTCTGCTCACCCTTCACGCTTACTTCTAATGATCCATTCTCTATATTGCACTTTATGCAAGTTACCAATATTGTATTGTGTTTACTAAATTGTTTGTTTTCTCCAATCAGATAGTGAACGCTTAGGTTCACAAGGCGGGTAAGAATGGTATTTCATTCTTCTCTGACTCTCCAGCAGGTAGCAAAGTACCTGGCATGTTACCCATGCTCAGAGATCATTCGATGCATGAAGCGTGGGTGAGGCCAGTGAGTGGCAGAAAGATCGTAGAGCTGGGCCTACCTTGCCTTTGCATGGCTGTTGTTAAAGCTATACTTTTCCTTCTCATTAATGTTCTGTTTTAAACCTCATCTCCCAACTTAAATATTTCCTTCCCATGGATGATATTCTATTAGGAAGAAAAAAACCCCAGAGTATGGCGTTAAGCCTGAGTGAATGGGCTAAAATCATGTTTCAATATGCTTTTTAGAATGCTTCCATGTTATTGATTTAACATCGACCTGCTTATTAAGATCCCATGTTTAAAGAAACAATTGTAAAAATCATTAAGAGCATTTCTACAGATCTTAACCACTGAGCCGTCATCTTGCTGGTTCTCAATGAGCTTGAGCGGAACATCCCTCATTCAGAGTAGCAGGTAAAATTTTATTTTTCTAATCATTAGTAAACATTTATCTGTGTGCTGATTTTTATGTATTTTTGTTACTGTTGATGTGAAGGAGGTTCTATATACGAAGAGCTGCACATATGGGACAGTGCCCAGGTATGGTTTAAAGATGCCTTTTCCAAACCATCTTTCCCACACTGGTGGTATGCAAGGTCTCTGGTCTCAACAACTAATAAGTATTTCCTTTGAGTTAAAGTATGAAGCCTCTAGTCACACTCCCTCCTTTTGGATTAGAGCATAATGCTTCTGGCATTATTTGGAATGTGAATTTGGAATAGAATTCTGGACCTAGAGGTGGGGGAGATGTCTCTTTGGTTTTCATTGCTTCTACCAGATCAAGTTCTCTTCTCAAAGAACTTTGGTGTGAAGCTTGTGGCATCATTACCAGCTACCCCTCATTATTGCTGTCATCTGCTGACTTGGGGACACTCACCACATTCCTTGAAGATTTAAGTTTGGAACACACCCTCACTCATTCCAATAATATGCCTGTGATAGTTCTTAGCAATTTCAATCTCCATGTAGATGATCATTTTAGTACTCTGGTCTCTGACTTCCATGAATGGAATGGATCATTCTAATGAATGATCTCCTTCTCTCTCAACCTCAACCACTCATCCCCCCCAGAATGGGCCACTCATCCCATACCCTTGACCTTGTCCTTATCAGTAACTGCTACCTCCCATACCTTAATCTTAATCTCAAGCATTCCACTCTAGGACCCCCACCTCATATCCTTCCAGTTCTCTGTCTCTTCCACCCTGACTTGAAAATACTTTGACCACATAATTCATATGTCCTACCATCTTTTCACTGTCCCCATTTCCCACATGTCCTAACTTACCTCCTCATCCAATCTATCTATAGATAGATTTTATATTCTATCCTAATAATCACTTACATTACACACCTAAGTCCCTGGCACCTCTCTTATTTCTTTGTCCTTCTTTGGCAAAACTCCAATCCTGGTCATTTACAACTCTCTTCCTACTCTGCACTTGTTTTCTGGTTGCTGAACTTGGATGGAGGAAAACACCCAATTTTACCCATGGTCTCACTTTAAACTCATGAACCACTAAACTCAAGTGGGCCCAGCAATTCTAATTCATTTCCCTAGTCTATTCACTCTTACTTCATAAACAAGATTTCAAACCTCTCTTCAAACTTTCAATACTTTCTCTTTCTTCATCATTCTAAGATAACAACTGTAATTTCTTTTTCACTGAGAAAATGGAAGCAATCAGAAACGACCTTCCATATGCTGCTTCCAGCACTTCTACAAACCTACTTGCATCTATGCCCATGTTCCATCTTCCATTCGGTTACCCTGAGCAACTGTCCATGTTCCGATTTAAGGCATGGCCCTCCCTTTGTACACCAAGTCCCAGGACCCCACATCTACTCAAGGAGATTACTCTGGTAATTTTTCTCTAGAAATTTTGGAGAGGCTGTCTCTTCTTCATTATCAATTTATTTCCATCAGTATATAAACATGCTGTATTTCTCATATGAAAATAGTCTCCCTTGATCCCATGTTTCCCTCCAGCCACCTGCCCATTTCTCTTATCCCCTCTATAGCAAAACTCCTTCAAAGAATTGCCCATGCTTGCAGTCTCCATTTCTGTTTCTCTCACTTTCTCTCTTTTTTAAAATAAATTTATTTATTTATTTTTAATTTTGGCTGAGTCTTCTCTGACCTCATTGGACACCTTTCAGTCATCTTTAATGGTTCGTCTTTATCTCCCTGGACTCTTAATTTTGCAGGGTCCCCAGAATTCCATCCTTAGACTTCTTCTGTTCTTTGTCTACTCTCACTGCCTAGATGATCTCATACAGGCTTATAACTACATACTAACCATACCAGCACTGTCCAATAGAAATAGAATGTGAGCTACAAATGAGTTTTAGATGTAATTTTGAATTTTCTATAGCCTAATTTAAAAAATAAACAGGTTAGATTCTTTCTTTTTTTTTTTTGCGGTATGCGGGCCTCTCCTGTTGTGGAGCACAGGCTCTGGACACGCAGGCTCAGTGGCCATGGCTCATGGGCCCAGCCGCTC
>NW_006789437.1:0-1964 GCF_000442215.2 Lipotes vexillifer | reverse complement strand
TTAAGAATCTGCCTGCCAGTGCAGGGGACACAGGTTCGAGCCCTGGTCCGGGAAGATCCCACACGTCACGGAGCAACTAAGTCCGTGCGCCACAACTACTGAGCCCACGCACCACAACTACTGAAGCCCGCGTGCCTAGAGCCCGTGCTCCGCAACAAGAGAAACCGCCGCAACGAGAAGCCTGCGCACCACAACGAACAGTAGCCCCCGCTGGCTGCAACTAGAGAAAGCCCGCGCGCAGCAACAGAGACCTAATGCAGCCAAAAATAAATACATAAAATAAATAAAAATTTAAAATAAATAAATAAAGTAAAATCCGTTCAAAAGAAAAATCTGAACACAGATACAAATACAGGCGTTCAGGAATGCTGAAGTAAATTTGCTAACAGATGCAAAATGGGTCAGTATCCACCAGGAATAAAATGTAGTATTTGAATCATCTTTTCCATAGGGTGGGAATCAATTGCAAAATCACCAGACAACATTAGTTTGCATCCCATCAGACAAGAATCATTTACGTTCCACTCTGTCTTTCACAACTTACAGAATTGTAAAGTGGCTCAATCAGTAAAAGGTTCAGATTCCTTTAAAAAGAAACCCAACATTTTATTGAAAGGACACCCAATAATCAGATGTCCATTTTCAAATGTTTGTGTTTGTTCCCCACAAACCTAGAGAATGTGTGATTTAGGCATGTAAATTAACATCCTTAAATATCAACTCTTCCATTTGTAAAGAGAGAATAATAGTTCTTATCTTATGATCATGAGGATTAGGTGAAATGATGGTTATGGATACATCTGAATACTATAAGGATCTGTAAATGTAGATTTATTTAAATCTATCAGAATACTTAGAAGAAAATACTCACTTTAAGAGGCACCAGTTCACACTTGTTCCAGTTCTTAGCTATATTCCACATTATGACTTTCTCAAGTTTACCATAATTCTCCATTCCCAGGGTCTGGGCTTGAATCTTCTGTTCAAAGTCTCTTCGAGAATCCAGGACAAATGCTTGCAATTTGCAATTTGTGTTCTCTTTGTCCACACACCCTCAAGGAGACGCTAAAGATCAGAAAGTTTAAGTACTTGTTCTAAAATAGTGAATAGTAGATTTGGGTTATAAATCCAGTCTACACAATTTCAAAGTTCATTTTATTTCTCTATACTTTGTACAAAGAAGCTAAAGGAAGGTGAGCTGGGAAACAAGGTCTGTCCCTAAATTAAACCAAACCAAATAACTTCTAGCTTCTATGTCTTTAGAATAAAGACACACGCTAATTGGCAGCCTATTCACTATAGGTAGACAATGACCCTACACTGGCAAAAGGAGACCTAGTGGAATTAGGAGCTGCAGGATGTGACTTTCTTTGCCTTCTCATTGCCAGGAATGCAGCTGATTCTTAATACATAGATCTCCGATATATAATTGGTAAAGCTCAAAAAATATGCTTCTAATAATCACTAGCTAACACACTGATTGCCAATTTATTCTGTTGGTTGAAAAAGGATTTTCTTTTCTAATATGTATTAGCCAGAGAAGACTGCAGTATTTTATTTGAACTCTGATCTTTTTACCAGGATATTTCCCTTGTGATTCTTTATTATAATAGTTCTGCTACTTTGGATTACAAATGATTATACTGACACTGTAATGAATCCTGAAAAACGATTTTATAGAGAGACGTGTAGATATACATGTATATACAGATATGGATGTAGGTATACAGATATACGGGATGTCTATCTATCTCTATATGATTCATATAGATATGATTACATATTCTCTCCAGAATGCCTCCAGTTTCTTTGGTCAACTTCTGTCTTTTTTTTTAATTTTTTTTTTTTTTGCGGTATGGAGGCCTCTCACTGTTGTGGCCTCTCCCGTTGCGGAGCACAGATTCCGGACGCACAGGCTCAGCGGCCATGGCTCACGGGCCCAGCCGCTCCACGGCATGTGGGAT
>NW_006789436.1:0-5089 GCF_000442215.2 Lipotes vexillifer | reverse complement strand
GTGTGTGTGTGTGTGTGTGTGTGTGTGTGTGTAGGGGAAGGGGAGGTGGAGTGGGTTGTTAGACATAATAGTGAGAGGAAATCTCTCCTTGCTACTTTCACCTATTATGGATTGCACGTTTGTCTCCCCCCCCAAATTCATATATGTTGAATCTTTAACCACCAGTGGGATGATATTTGGAGGCAGAGCCTTTGGGAGGTAATGAGGTCTAGATGAGGACACAAGGGTGGTGCCTTCCTGATGGGACTGGTGTTCTCATTAGAAGAAGAGACACAAGAGTTTTCTCTCTCTCAAGGATCATGCACTGAGGAAAGGCCATGTGAGCACAACAGCAAGAAGGCACTGTCTACCAGGCAGGAAGTGGGCCCTAACTAGACACCAAATCTGCCACACCTTGATCTTGGACTTTTAGCCTCCAGAACTGTGGGAAATAAAATTCTGTTGTTTAAGCCACCCAGTCTATGGTATTTTGTTATAGCAGCCTGAGCTGACTAAGACACTAGCCTTTGATTCTAGGACTCGTATATTCTTGCTATTGTATAAGTAGTCCCAGCTGCTGATAAAAAGCATACACTGCATCTTATAACATCATCCTTTCACAGGGCATTGTCTTCCCCTTGGCACCATAGCTGAGCCTTCAGTAGGCCATTCCACAATTCTAGAAAGTTACCTGCTCTGGGTGATGGGATAAGTGATAAGACCATGAACTCTGAGCACATATCCTGTGCCACACGGCTTTTGTATCATGAATTCCTCATGCAGAATCAAAGGTATGATGGAGAATAAGATGACCTTCTGTAAGTCCATGGATGGTGGTGCTGGCTGAAGTGTTCTAGGAGGCCAAAGGTTGTCATGTCAAGGAGGACATGACGGAAGTTGTTCAACATAGTCGATCTGCCACCAAAGCACTGGGTCGCTCCCCGTAGGAACGTTGCCACACTGAAGACAGTGTGAACGAGGCTGATGGCAGATTAGGCAGCAGTTGGTAATCAGGTCAGTCCTGCTGAGGGGAAAACATCCACTTCATTCTACCAGATCATTTCACTGAAGGAATGAAGGAGGAGCAACAGAAATCGTGTATATCTAGGTAAATGTAATAGTCTATTCTTTTCCTCTTAAATTCTTCAAAATATATTTGAAGGTTGAAGTCAAAATTATAAAATTTCTAATGGGGTTTCAATGTAGGTAGATGTAAGGGATAAGACAATTATAATACAAAGGGAGAGGGTAAGAGGGCCTATATGTTGGTTGCTTCCACATTCCACTTGAAGTGGCAAAATATTAATTTTAAGTGGACTGTGAAAAGTTAAGTAGATATATTATATCCTTAGAAAGACCAACTAAAAGACATTACAAAGAGATAGAGTCAAAATCACCATAGATAAGTTAAAATGGAATACTAGAAAGTGTTAAAAAAACCTAAAGGAAGAGAAAAAATGGGAAACAGTGGAAACACAAAAAAAATAAGGAATAAAATGGTAGACTAAATCCAAATACATAAATAATTTAATGAAATGGAATGAATAATCAAGTTTCTTTCTGGTATTATTTCTCTTATGTCTGAAGAACTTGAAAAATTCCTTTAGAGCAAGTCTACTGGCAATGTTTTTCTTCATCTAAGAATGTTTTATGTCACCATTCCCTTTAGGAATCTGAAGGATGGCTTAGGTCAGTATATAATTCTGAGTTGACAGTTTTTTCGACACTTGAAAAATGTTGTGCTATTTTCTTCTAATCTCCATGGCTCTGATGAGAAATCTGTAGTCATTGGAACCATTGTCCAAAGATAGGTAATGAGATAACACATAATTTTTCCTCGGGCTGCTTTTAAGATTTTTTTCTTTGTAGTTTTCAGTAGGTTGATTATGATGTCTGGGCATGGGTTTCTTTAGATTTGTTTTTTTGGGGAGTTAGCTGAATTTCTTAAATCTCTATGTTTATGTCTTTCGTCAAACTTGGGAAGTTTTCAGTCATTTCATCCTCAAATACTTTTTTCATCATCACATTCTCCTCTCCTTCTGGGGCTCTGATGATGTGAATGTTAGATCTTTTGTTATTAACCCATAGATCTCTGAGCCTCTGTTCATTTTTCTAAAAATCTTTCTTCTATGTTGTTCAGATTGGAAATTTTATATTGATATATCTTTAAGTTCATTGATTCTTTCTCCATCATCTCCATTCTTTTGAGCCTATCCAGTGAAGTTTTAAATTTTGATCACTGTATTTTTCAATTATAAAATTTTCACTTGGTTCTTCTTTATATGTTCTATATTTTTTTTGCTGAAACCTTCTATTTTTTTTACTTCAGAATGTTTCCAATTGTTTGTTGAAGTATTTATGTAATAGCTGTTTTAAAGTCTTTGTCAGATAAAACCAACATCTGTGTCATGCTGGTATTTATATCTATTGATCATCTTTTCCTATGCAAGTTAAGATTTTCTTGGTTATTTGTATGCTGAGTAATTTTGGCTTATAGCCTGCACATACTGAATTTTATGTTCTGAAACTCTGGGTCTTGTTAAAATCCTATAGAGAATGTAGATTTTTAAAATTTTTAACAGACAATCAATCTGGGTAGGTTAAGGCTGCAAGTTTCTACCAACTTTCTGTGGGTTCTGCTTCCAATGTAAGGTCAGTTTTTCAAACCTTTGCAGCACTGTTCAAATCTGTCTCACATGTAGGTCATCTGTTAGTTAGTTTGGGGCATGGGTGGTGATGTATTTGTTAGTTCAGTTCTCAAAGTCTTTGATATGCTGATTAGGATCAGATCCACACATGCATAGCTCATGGTGAGCCCAGGAGTTCATGAACAATCTGTCTCAGTCTGTTCAGGCTGCTATAACAAAAACACCAGACTAGGTGACTTAAACAATAAACATTTATTTTCACAGTTTATTTATTACAATTCTGGAGGCTGGGAAGTCCAAGATTAAGGCACCAACAGATTTGGTGTCTGATGAGGGCTCACTTCCTGATTTATAGGTGGCTGTCTTCTCACTGTGTATTCTCACATGGTGGAAGGGGTGAGGGAACTCTTTAGGGTCACTTTTTTAAGAGCACTAATCCCATTCATGAAGGCTCCACGCTCATGACCTAAGCACCTCCCCAAGGGCCCATTCCTAATACCACCACATTGGGCATTAACTTTGAACATATGAATTTTGGGGACTCACAGACAACCATTCTATGGCACAATCTCTCAGGTCCTTTTCATTTCCTTGGTGCTCCACTTTTTGGTCTATGCGCCACCAAGCTGAGGTGTTAGTTACATCTCTCTGCTGTTACTTCTATGACTGTGCTTGCATCCAGAAATCCAGCAGAAGGATGAAGAGAGAGAAAAAAGCAATGGGGGTTTGTCTCACCTTCTTGGGGGGGTGGTTACAGCTCCACCATTCAAAGTGAAAGTTTCCTTCCCTTACAGTGTTGGCTTCTTTAGCTGCCATTGTGGCCTCTACCATCACTACCACAGGACTGCTTGGTTTCTGGAGCACAAGAGAACAGAAAGAATAAAAAAAAACCTGGGATTTCTATACTTTCTCTGAGCATTTGGGGTTCCATTCCACCTCCATGAGACAGACTAAAGGGCTTCTCCTGGAGGTCTCCTTTTTTGGGTCCCAGTGCCTACTTCCAGGTGTGAGGTTACATTGCATTCAGGTCAAGGGGTACTGGAATTTTAAAAAAAGGTAAACTCACCACCAATTTGGTGTCCTTTGAACTCTGATCTTCCCCAATCCACCTGCTACTATTTACTCTTCAGAGTTTTCAAACAGGTGTTGTATGCATTCTGTTCATGTTTTACAATTAAGAGATAAGAGTGTACATTTTACCCAAGACCCTAGTTTGCCTTTTTGCTTCACAGATATTTTATTGTACTTGTCATGACTGCATTCTAGGGGGATCCATCTGGACCTGTGGGTGTACATTCAGTTTTCATTAATAAATTATATCTGAGAAAGAATTCTATTGTTTCTCCCTGTGTGTAGTATGTGGAGCAAATATAACTGTGATTCATATTTTAAATATGCATTTATTTAATTCACTCCTGGGGTAAACAGAGACATAAAACTTCTCATACCTCCAGGCAGTCTTGACTTATGCACTGAACTTTGTTTCAGAGCTTTGTTCCTTTTTTATTTGAACAATCTTTGGGTATGGAATTAAGAGGTTGCTGACTGGTGTACAGAGTAAAAAAAAAGTTTTCAGATAAGTGAACTTCTGCATTTAAAGAAAAACTTTTTTTTTCAATGTAATTTCACAGAGATCCTGGTAAAAAATGACATTCCCTATTGGGTCATTTGAAATTCTTGTTGTAAAGTAAGTTTTTACTTTTTCTTTCCTCAGACATATTAGATCAAATACACTCGCTAGTACCATGTTGCTGTTATAATAAAACATCACATTCTAAGACAATTGTTCTGTATTACCAGAATAGTATTTCAATACTACTATTGATGTTGTTGAAACATTGAAAAACATGGTTTCCCAGCAGTAACTATCCTCCATGTGAAGTTAAATTCCACTTTAGCAGTTATATGTGTGTAGGGGGGATTGTTACATGAGATTTTTTTCACTTATCTTTGCTTTTCTATGTTTTCCAAGTGATCTATGATTTTAAAGAAAGAATCATTTTCATCAGATTCAAATGTGCTTTTAAAAATGAAGGTATTTGTGTTAGAAGCTTGGAAAACTGGGCTTGGATCCTCCTTGGTCCTGAATAACTATCATTAAATGTCTTCCCCCTGGGTCTCAGGGGTCTCATCTGAATGTGGTTATGATAGTCTCTGTTCTACCTACTCCCACAGACTTTTGGTGAGAATCAGACTAGGAGGTGAAGTAAAACCACTTACTATCAATAAAATTCATGAAGCCTATGCTGATGCTGAGATTATAATGAGAGAAATAAGGCAGGAGAAGGAAATTTGATCATCAACATAGACACTGGCCCATTGGATACTGGGGTTGGCAATAGGTTATTTTTATTTTATTTTATTTTTTGCAGTACGCGAGCCTCTCACTGTTGTGACCCCTCCCGTTGCGGAGCACAGGCTCCAGACACGCAGGCTCAGCGGCCATGGCTTACGGGCCCAGC
>NW_006789434.1:0-641 GCF_000442215.2 Lipotes vexillifer | reverse complement strand
AAATATGTATCAGGATACAAATACAAGAATGTTCAAAGCAGTATTGTTTTTAATAAATAAAAACTAGAAAAATCTCAGTATACACCAACAGTTGAATGAATAAAGTGTGGTGTAATCATACTTAGAAGTCATACACTTCATCAGAAACATAACGCAAGCCACATAAGTAATCTTAAATTTTCTGGCAGCCACTTAAAAACAGTAAAATGAAACAGATGAAATAAATGTGAATATCTTTTACTTAACCCTTATATCCAAAATATTATCATTTTAACATGTAATCATTATATACATTATTAATAAGATATTCTACATTGTTTTCATACTAAGTACTTAAAAATATCCAAAGTAATATCATATCTACATGTCTCAATATAAAAATTAATGAGAGAGTTTACATTTCTTTCCCATACTAACTCTTTGAAATCACAATTTGGTTGCTAAATTTTATTACAAATACTTGATCGACATTTAGATTTTATAAAATTTACAGTCGAAAAAGTAGTATCACATATGCAAATTGTTCCGAACATAAACATTTTCCAATAATTACATTGAGTATCAGTTTTTTACATTTTAATTTTAGAATAATTAAAGTTAATTAAATTAAAAATTCAACTCCTTAGTCACATTAGCCACTT
>NW_006789432.1:0-205 GCF_000442215.2 Lipotes vexillifer | reverse complement strand
TAGTTTTGATTTGCATGTCTCTAATGATTAATGATCTTTAGCATTCTTTCATATATTTGTTGGCAGTCTGTATATCTTCTTTGGTGAAATGTCTCTTTATGTCTTCGGCCCATTTTCGGAATTTTCTTTTCGGTTTATTTGTTATTGAACTGCATGAGCTGCTTGTAAATTTTGGAGATTAATCCTTTGTCAGTTGCTTCGTTTG
>NW_006789431.1:0-728 GCF_000442215.2 Lipotes vexillifer | reverse complement strand
GCAGGGAACATGGGTTCGAGCCCTGGTCTGGGAAGATCCCACATGCCACGGAGCAACTAAGCCAGTGCACCACAATTACTGAGCTTGTGCTCTAGAGCCCGCGAGCCACAACTACTGAGCCCACATGCCACAACTACTGCAGCCTGTGTGCCTAGAGCCCGCGCTCCACAACAAGAGAAGCCACCACAATGAGAAGCCTGCGCACCTCAACGGAGAGTAGCCACTGCTCATTGCAACTAGAGAAAGCCCGCAGCAACGAACACCTAATGCAGCCAAAACTAAATAAATAAAATTTTTAAAATGTAGTAGTAATATTAATTTAAAAAGAGAGAGAGAAAGGGTGGGATTGGGGAATAATTTTGAGGGAGTGGTATCAATCTGCCACACCTGAATAGGTGCCGAGTAAATAGTGGAGTAACCAACCACAGGGGCTGGTCATTTCTTCCAGGACCTGAGAGCTCTTTCTAATCACCTGATGAAAAACAATATTGGCTCCATGTTTCCAACAGAGTAAAATCTAAGATTTTCTACTCTTTGATTCTTATTTCACTTTCTAGTCTTTTCTCCCACTACATCTTCCTTCCCCAGTTTTTCTCAACACTACCCACCCATACCCACCATCACTATGACCCTCCCACCTCCCTGCTCCCACCTTCCTGTCCACCAGCAAGCACTTTCCCAGCACCACACACATGTGCACTCAAGCACACACACACACACACACACAC
>NW_006789430.1:0-543 GCF_000442215.2 Lipotes vexillifer | reverse complement strand
GGTCCATCCACCTCATTACAAATAGCTCAATTTCGTTTCTTTTTATGGCTGAGTAATCTTCCAAAGTTGTCTTTCCAATATCATATGTCGGCTAATATTTTGGTGAGAAAAGTTCAGAAGTAAAACACTGCTGGAATGTCTAAACAGCCAATCACTTAACACTGGCAACTAGATTATCTGTAGAAGTTTAAAATAAAAGGTCCTACAAGCAGGGAGCTATAACCTCTCTGGGTCATTGGAATCAGGGTGTCTCCGTTTTTTTCTCTCCACAACACATTTACACATAAAATACTTCCCTTAGAAGAGTGATTTAAAATTCCAGGTGTCAATGTAAACCTTTCTAAAATAATTACATAGGAACCGAAAAGCTTTGTAGCCCCTGCCAAATCTACTCTTGATAAAGGACTGCCATCATTTAAAGCTAGTAGGGGGCTTCCCTGGTGGTGCAGTGGTTAAGAATCCGCCTGCCAATGCTGGGGGCATGGGTTCGAGCCCTGGTCCAGGAAGATCCCACATGCCGCAGAGCAACTAAGCCCGTGCGCC
>NW_006789429.1:0-2435 GCF_000442215.2 Lipotes vexillifer | reverse complement strand
CCACTAGCTATCTGTTTTACGTTTGGTAGTGTATATGTGTCCATGCCACTCTCTCACTTTGTCCCAGCTTAGCCTTCCCCATCCCCATATCCTCAGGTCCATTCTCTAGTAGGTCTGTGACTTTATTCCCGTCTTACCCCTAGGTTCTTTATGACCTTTTTTTCCCCTTAGATTCCATATATATGTGTTATATTATATGCATCCAGAGAGAATGATAAAAGTTCTATCGTTACAGAGACTTATGATTTCACAGATTTAGTTAAGCTCGTTATAGTGTACCTTGCGATTCCATGAATCCAGTTCCTACGTGGATCATGTCTCGTCCTATATGTGCTTAATGAAGTATAGTGTATTCTTCTCGATACAGCATAGAAAGCCTCTCCTGCAGTTGCTGTCTGTCCCACTGACATCCCTTTGACAGAGAGGTTTGTCACCACACTGGTCCTCCTTCCCTAAGAGCTTACATTTATTCAGCACTCACCATGTGCCAGACATGGTGCCAGACACTTTCCTTGCATTATCCCAATCAATTTCTCTACCCAACTTATCACCATGTCACAGATGGGGAAACCAAAGCTCAACAGTTGAATTAACTTACTCAAGCCCACATAGCTAGTGGTAGTTGGCTGAGCAGGAACTTGAAACCAGATCAGTCCCTGCCAGGGCCCGAACTTGTAATCACTTTTCTCAATTGCCTCTTTCTCTGGTTGCCATTTAATACGAGGCTATTAGACTGTGTCGCGTCAAAATGGGCATAATGCAAACCGTCAAAATAAGGCATTCCATGGAGAAGTTTGCAAAGGAATCGTGACCGAGTATGGACCTAAGCCACGTTGAAATTTCTGTGCTTTAAGACACAAAGAACATCGCAAATATTTTTTTCCTTAACAGACTTCATGATAAGTTTATCGTGTATCATTGACCTAAGAAAGGACAATAACAATCCAGAAGGGCACTTTCATTTCTAGGATATTCTAAAAATAATCTATTTGATTAATAGCTATGTCTGTGGAGAATAGAAGTCCACACTGTGGCTGAGGACAGGGATACAGTTCTTACCCTCCCTTCCCAGTTGTTTCTCAAACTGATCCACTTAGTTGGATCACCTACTTATTTCGACTTTTTCATTTAACCTTTATGTGTCCCTGGGATTTAATTTATTCAGGGTGTATAACCTCAGCTCCTGCAGATGTTTTTGCCCAAAGCAGGATAGAGATAACCATTTCTCTCAGAAATAAATCTTGGTGGACTTTATACTGCAGTTTAAGATATTTACAAGTCTTTGAGATAAACACTCAGTTAAAATATGGCAACAAAGGTCATCTTGAGGCCCAGGGACCCTGTCACTATCATTACATCACTCAGTTATCCAGTTCAGAGAATGGGAAAGCTCTGAGGGTGGTGACTAGGTGCCTCAATGCGATGCTTAGGTGGTGTTAACTCAGGGCAGTTAAATAACCCATTAGTTTGGGGCAGGAGAAATGGGAATTGAATTGATTGATCTATTTACTCAAAAATTTGGCTTTGGGAGCTGCAAGTTTTTCCTTAAAGAAAAGAAACAGTGTTTCTTATTGAGTTCTTATTGAGATAAGGACTCATCTATCTGAGACATAACAGTCTTTCTTAGAGGATGATGGACAGAGTTTACTTACCCTAACTTTTGATTGTGTTTTCCGAGCGTAACAGTTTATAAACGTTTGGGTAGAAAATTTCAAGTATAGTGTTGTAGATCAGGGGTCCCCAGCCTCCGGGCCATGGTCCAGTAATGGTCCATGGCCTGTTAGGAACCGGGCAGCACAGCGGGAGGTGAGCGACAGGCAAGCGAGGGAAGCTTCATCTGTATTTACAGCCGCTCCCCATTGCTCACATTACCACCTGAGCTCCACCTCCTGTCAGATCAGCAGCAGCATTAGATTCTCATAGGAGCGCGAACCCTCCTGGGAACTGCGCATGCGAGGGATCTAGGCCGAGCGCTCCTCATGAGAATCTAACGCCTGATGATCTGAAGAGGAGCTGAGGCGGTGATGCTAGTGCTGGGGAGCGGCTGTAAATAGAGATTATTATTAGCAGAGAGGTTTGACTGCACAGAGACCATAATAAATTAATTGCTTGCAGACATATCAAAACCCTATCAGTGAGTGGCAAGTGACAAGTAAGCTGCATCGGGTGGCAGGCTGTAAAGTCAGAACTGACACTTATTTTAGTCTGCGCATGTCCCGCCCATTATTTTATTTATCACTTCCTTCCACGTCTCTTTTCTGCACTGCGCACTTGTCTCAGTCACAGTTTCGGTAAGCCCACAAGCTAACCCTAGCCAAAATGAGTGAAAAACAAACGTCACTGGAGAGCTTCTTGGAAAAGTGGGAAAGACACAATGATGAGACAGCAGAAGACTCTAAGACTGCCAACAAAAAGAAAGCTGCATTTAGAAGAAA
>NW_006789428.1:0-1546 GCF_000442215.2 Lipotes vexillifer | reverse complement strand
AAAGAGTGAATGAGTGAAACAGCTAGGATTAATATAATAGGGAATGATGGGGAGTGTAGAAAACTGGAAAGTGTGTACCACAACCTAGAGAATGCAAATGAACTTTCTAAAAGAAATAAAACTGCCCCAAAACTATGGGGCCCAAAACTTATGACACTGTTCTTTCCATGGATAAGCCACTAAAGTGGATGTGGACTCTTCAAGGTGGAGGGGGGTAAATACTAGTGACTGGCCGAGGTTTAGAAGAGTTTGCATGTCAAGGAGTTTCCTGGTTCCCTGTCTAGCAATCTGTTCTACTGCCTAGGAGAGTAAACCACTGCTAATTGCCCTTACTTAAATTTCTATTATCTGAGAAAACAGGAAACAATTTTCATCCCAATACCTAATTGCACACAGATTAATTTTACTTCCATAGAGAAAATCAAGTGAAGATATGATTCCCCATAAGTGCTGTATGACTCTGCTTGACATCATACAACAGCCCTTTCTCATTAAGCAACAGGCTTAAATTCAGAATTTTAAAATATCAACAACATGCTCACATTTTATAGGCAACCATTGCACATCGTGTGTCTAATTGGGATCTAAATTTGTGGCCCAGTTGTCAGATAATCTCCTCACTAATGCTCACAAGTCTGTTATAGGATTTATTCATTTTGACAGCATTACTTTCTTGGGTGTTTTCACTTTCTTTGTTAGGGGTCTCGCTTCAAACTACATTTGATGGAGTACGTGCTAAGAGAAATACAAGCCAGAAGTTTGAGCAATGCCCCCAGTCAGATGTTGCTCTGAGGAAATCAAGTCTCAGAACTTCCAAAGGAAATGTGAAGTGTTTGTAAACTCTCGTTAAGAGCTCGTTAACCCCAAAGACTATGATGAGTGAACTCTGTTAGAATTTTAGATGATGCTAATGTCATTAGGTAGGCAGTGAAGTGAGGAGATTAATAATACAGGCTCTGAAGTCAGAGGGCTTGGGTCAAGTCTAAGTTCATACTTAATCACTTAAGACTCAGGTTCTTCATCTGTAAAACTAGCTGCCTCATAGGCTTGTTAAAATGCATTCATTTAACAAATATATTGTTTACTGTGCTCAAATATATAACAATATTTTACACTCATCTCCAATTATGTGTCAAATCTGATTTTCCACATTACTATGCTATTTAGGTATTTACTTAAAATTAATACCATTTTTTTCCAACTCATCCCATCCTTTGACATGGATTTGGAAAAATATTCTCCATTGGATTTTAAGTTATTAGTTGTATCAAAAGTAACATGTATGAATACCTATAATTTAAAATCAAGGGTTGCAAACAGTAAAGAATTTTTGAAATTCATCTTTTCCATATTCTTAATTTTTTAAAGAAGGAACAAAACTTGGGACTTCCCTGGCAGTCCAGTGGTTAAGACTTTGCCTTCCAATGCAGAGGGTGCAGGTTCGATCTCTGGTCAGGGAGCTAAGATCCCACATCCCTTGAGACCAAAAATCCAAAACATAAAACAGAAGCAATATTGTAACAAATTCAATAAAGTCTTTAAAAAT
>NW_006789427.1:0-1227 GCF_000442215.2 Lipotes vexillifer | reverse complement strand
TTTATTTTATTTATTTATTTTTTATACAGCAGGTTCTTATTAGTTATCTATTTTATACATATTTGTGTATACATGTCAATCCCAATCTCCCAATTCATCCCCTGCCCCCGATATAAGTTGTTTTCTAATTGTATAACTCATGTTTGCTTTCAGATAATTAGACACATTTGGACTATTTTCAGTACACTCATTTATTCATAAACATTTATCTTTTGTCTGCTAGCATAAGCTAGACACTGGGGATTCATAGCTGAATAGAGCAGGGACATAGTACATTTGAGACCAGGGATAGGTATTTTAATTTCAAACCATGTTTTCCAAATGGAATTCTTACATTCTTCTTTGTCTAAAGAGGTTTATTTCATCCACAGTGCATGCAGTAAACCAGGGGGCTGCTTTGGCAAAGGTAATGCTTTCTGGTGTTGCGTTTACTTCTGGATGACCGCACGTTTTTGTAGCTGACATCAGTGATGGTTATCATGAGAATAAACTCTTCTAATCTGACTTTGCCTACTCTCCTCTCTTCTTTCTGCACTTTTAGAGGAGTGCATGTGCACGTGCCTCCGTTAGTATCTCTCTCCTGAAATAATATCTGCCAATTATTGAAATAGATCGAAAGACTGATCAGATTTACCTTATGGAGGGTGAATCACCCTTCTGATAACTAGTAGCATTTATTTCTTTGGAGAATTGATAAAACTGATCTGCAGAGGCATATTGAGTGATCTAGATATGGAACTTTCTGGATCTTGAACAGGCTAGTTACAGAGCATACTTAATGCTACTGACATTAACTTTGCACAAACCCTGAAAGCCAAACTACCTGATCCATGTGGAACTGATTTCCAGACAAGAGTTCAGTTTGGTTTTACATCAGCCTCTTCAATGTCTGTAAAAATTGGTTCCTTACTTTACAATCAGGCAACCAGGATGCTAAGCAAAGGAACAAGAACAGTCCTTAAAATTTGAAAAACTAAACTGAGTTTGGCTTTACTTGAAAATCTCTGGCTTGATCAGAGCCTTTGCTCCCAATGTCAAGTCAGACCCCATAGGTACTAACTTTGAATTTTGCTGATCCATCAAGCTTTTTTTCCTTTTTTCATTTGTTCCTTTCCAATCAGATGCTACCAAGTAAAAATGAAAACAACAGACAAACAAACCCAACAACAGCAAAAACATCAAGACCATGCCAGTTCTAGAGTACTTTTTTTTTTTTTTTTTTTTCTT
>NW_006789425.1:0-1602 GCF_000442215.2 Lipotes vexillifer | reverse complement strand
AAACTCTGCAAGCCAGAAGGGACTGGCAGGACATATTTAAAGTGATTAGAAGATCAGAAGTGGGAGTTCTGACACCGTGTGCTGAAAGCAGAGACCAACAGGAAGAAGAAAATCTTGTCATTTATCTTGGCAAGGACTCAGCCAATAAAATGCTATGGACTCTTTTTTTTACTATAGCACTCCCAACTTCCTTTTCCTCTCTATAAAAGCATTCTACTTCACTTGCCATGCAGGATCCTGCACATGGCTCACCATGGTTGCACACCGAAAATTGAGATTCTCTGCCTTACCCAAATAACCCATCTTTGCTAGATACATTTCTGGCAGTCTATTTGTTTCAGGTCAACAGAGTCATTCTGATTCTTCTCTGTATCTTGTGTTCCTGTCTGGGTGAAGTGAGGCTTTTCACTGATCCACAATCTATGTTTTTAACCTCTAGGAGCCTCTCTTTAGAGTAACAGAATGAAAATAAGTAAATAAATCTATGACTCTACTTCTGTTATTCATCAGATATAGTTGATTCCCATTGTCTATCTACTCTCACTTTCTTGACCCACACCAATTCAGCCTTCCTCTTTCCTGACAAAGTAGAGCCCCTCTCTCCCCTGTTAAAGCAGAATTAGATCCCAGGATCATCTGAGATTTTTTTGTGCTACTCTGCCTCAACCCTGCTAGGCTGCCTGGCTAACATGACAAACAACTCTGGGTTCTCGTTTGGGGAAATTGAGCATTTCTGAATAAGAGCATGAAGCCCTCCCCTTCTCAAGAAGGCCCAGATCCATGGTTGTCTTTATGGATTTAGCAGCATATTAGGCTAGGGATCAATCTAGCATTTATTTATTTATTCAGAAGTCATTTCTTGATTACCTGTGCTCAATTCCTCCCTCCCAAGGGCTCCCACGCTAGTCAAGAAGCTAACCAAGTATGTGAACAGCCAAGTTGCAATACTTCCAGATAAGTGATATAGTCAATATATAAGCACAGCATGGAGAACAATGGTCTCTGCCTGGGGAAGGTACAGAAGGTTTCATAGAGTAGAAAATGATGGTGTTCAGTCATAGAGAATGAATTGAAGATTTCTGTTATAAAATGGGATCAGAGCTTCCCTGTAGCACAGTGGTTAAAAATCCACCTGCCAATGCATGGGACATGGGTTTGAGCCCTGGTCAGGGAAGATCTCACATGCCATGGAGCAACTAAAGCCAGGCCCCACAACTACGGAGCCTTTTCTCTAGAGCTCATGAGCCACAACTACTGAAACCCGTGTGCCTAGAGCACGTCCTCTGCAACAAGAGAAGCCACCGCATTGAGAAGCCCACGCACCACAACAAAGAGTAGGCCCCACTCTCCACAAGTAGAGAAGGCCCACGCTCAGCAACACAGCCAAAAATAAATAAAAAATATAAATCAATAAATTTATAAAAATAAATATATAAATAAAATAAAATGGGATCAAAGCACATTTCAGGTAAAAGAAAAAGCATATGCAGGCTTTCCTGGTGGTGCAGTGTTTGAGAGTCCGCCTGCCAATGCAGGGGGCACGGGTTCGTGCCCTGGTCTGGGAGGATCCCACGTGCCGCAGAGCGGCTGGGCCCGTGAGCC
>NW_006789424.1:0-227 GCF_000442215.2 Lipotes vexillifer | reverse complement strand
GGCTACTCTTCATTGCGGTGCGCGGGCTTCTCATTGCGGTGGCTTCTCTTGTTGTGGAGCATGAGCTCTAGGCACGCAGGCTTCAGTAGTTGCCGCACGCGGGCTCAGTAGTTGTGGCACATGGGCTGAGTTGCTCTGCGGCATGTGGGATCTTCCCGGACCAAGGCTCGAACCTGTGTCCCCTGCACTGGCAGGCGGATTCTTAACCACTGCACCACCAGGGAAGC
>NW_006789422.1:0-222 GCF_000442215.2 Lipotes vexillifer | reverse complement strand
GTTAGCATATGTGTTAGGGCAAAGGTTAGTGTTAACCTACGGGTTAGGATTAGGGCACGGGTTAGGGTAAGGAATCGGGTAAGGTTTAGGGTCAGAGTTATGGTTAGGGTTGGGGAATGGGGATGGTTTAGAGGACATGTTATGGTACTATAACAGTAGAGGGTTAGCATACGTGTTAGGGCACAGGTTAGTGTTAGCGTACGGGTTAGGATTAGGGCACGG
>NW_006789421.1:0-1905 GCF_000442215.2 Lipotes vexillifer | reverse complement strand
GAACCTGTGTCCCCTGCATCAGCAGGCAGACTCTCAACCACTGCGCCACCAGGGAAGCCCTGCCATACTTTTTTTATGTAACACCTTCATAATTATTGAGTTCAAAGTATTTGATCATTTCCATTGTGATATCTTTGGCCCTCAGGTTATTTGGAGGTATTTTCCTTAATTTTGTACCATATGGGGATTTTCTAATAATCTTGTTTTAAGTTCTACTGTGGTCAGAAAACTTTCTCTTATGATTTCAGTCTTTGCAGGTTTCGTGAAATTTGCTTTGCCACCTGGCCAATTTTTGTAAATATTCTGTGTGCACTTGGAAAAATGTGTAGTATATAGGTACTGAGTACTGTTCTAGATATGTCAAGTTTGTTAATTATGTTGCTGAAGTCTGTCTTCTTGCTGATTGTCAGCTTATTCTATCAGTTACTGAGAAATATTTTTTTAAGTCTCCCACTGTGAGTATAGATCTGTCTGTGTCTTAGTTCTTTAATTTTTGCTTTATGTATTTTGAAGCTGTGTTCTTAGGTAAAAACAAAGTTAGAATTGTTATATCTTTCTGGTAAATTGGATCTTTTATCATTATGAAGTGTCTTCTTTATCTTTGTTAATTGTTTTTGCCTTAAAGTCTATTTTGCCTGATACTAATATTACTATAGCATCATTCTTTTTATTGTATATATGGTATATCTTTTTTTATCTGCTTACTGTCATCTTTCATGTATCTTTGTATTTTATTTCTCTTATAATTGCATTTTGTTAAATTTTATTTTAACTAATCCGACAATCTGTATCTTCTGGAGTTTTTAATCCATTTGTACATAATACAATTATATAATGTTTAAATTTATCCTCTAACTGTGAGAGTATCTTGCCTTTTCTGTATTCTTTTTCTTCCCATTCATGCCTTCCTTTTGATTTATCATCTTTTATTTTTCTATTCCCCTTGTAATCAGTTGGTAATTATAAATTTTTAAGTTATTTGTTTAGTGGTTACAGATTTTCCCAAACAGTACAAGAATCTTGAACAGCTTATTCAGTTTAACCTCAATTACACATTATTGAAGTTATGTATTTTAATTCTATGTATGTCAGATCTCATTATTAATTTGTATGCAGTCAGTATTCATTCAGATTTACTGATGTTTCCCTTCTCTCTCTTCATTTTTTTCTTCATTTCTGAACTTTTACCTAGGATTATTTTTCTTCTGCTTAAAGAATGCCCTTTAATATTCTCCTTTATTCGGATCTGCTGGTGTTATATTTTCTCCATTTTTCTTTTTGCCTAAAAAAATATTCCTGTCACCTTAATTGAATTGGACATTTAAATGAGCTGGGTTTTAGTCCTTGGGTTCTAGAGTTTTCTTTTTTGGTGACCCTGAATTCAAATCTTTGTCTAGCCCTGTGAATCCATTGAAAGTTCTACTTACCTTGAGCTTTAAAGTCATAAAGCCATTTTACTAACCACAGAATATTTTGATTCAATTTTTTAAAAAACATTTAGATATGATTACCTGGAAATAAATTAGAAACTTATAAGAAGTTTAAAAGTGTTTTAAAAAGTAAAATATTAAGTTCACATATACAAATTGTTAGACCATGACCCCCCAGTATAATTGTTTAAGAAAATTTTGAAACTGTCAGAAATGTTCTAAAGACCCATAAAAAGGTTACAAAACTACCCTTGATAATAGTAATTATCACTATTTGTAATATTCACAACTGTATTAATTTTGACTTTGTTCAACCTACTTTCTGAAAACAAAGTGTCTTCTTCCACAAATGTTCTATAAAAAGTTACATATAGAAAAGGATATTTTTTAAAGGAATGTGTGTATATATATATGTATATGTATAACTGAATCACTTTGCTGTACAGCAGTAATTAACACAACATTGTAAATCAAC
>NW_006789420.1:0-5246 GCF_000442215.2 Lipotes vexillifer | reverse complement strand
GGCATGTGGGATCTTCCCGGACCGGGGCACGAGCCCGTGTGCCCTGCATCGGCAGGCGGACTCCCAACCACTGCGCCACCAAGGAAGCCCTAAGGGCTTTTTTCAATAGGAGACATTGAATGATAGGTTCGATTATCTACCCAATTATTTTTTTAAACAACAAATGCAAAGGCAAATTTCTTTTGAATGTTTCTTATTACAACACTGCATAGAAGCTTAAGGCATCATTAAGGCATATTTCAATCAAAGCAATGCTGGGAGGTGCCAAACTCCTGTGGTCAAAATATGTATCATTTTGGTAATGTAATAAAGTAAGGCATAACTAAGTTTAATTTTTCAGGAATAAATGTGCAGAGAAAATGTTCATTCATCTTCTGGAATGAATGGCTGATGTGATCTCTCTCAATGAGATAATTTAACCCTGATGTATAATGTACCTACCTCTCTGACCCACCCATTTAGTTCATACATCCCACATTGTGCTGCCTTACTTACCTAAAGGTCTGTAAATACTATATATGGATCCTGTCTTGTTGTGGCTTTTGTTTTCAAGATTGTTGTTCTGCTCACCACATGGATTAAAAGCTGCCTACTTTTAACTCAAGCCTGAAAACTTTAGGGTACTCTTGCACTATGATCATTTGTGCTTGTGCTGTATGTTTTGAACACGTCATTCACCATGCGGTTCTCTGAGGCACCGCATAAAACTTCCCACCTTGACTCTAAGACATTATGTTAGCCAACTGTGACTAAAAAGGTATTTAGATACTAGCTGTCATCATGGTTTGAAACTCCCACGGAAAGATGGAAATTGCAGCAACAGCAAAAAATCCAACATGCCTCTAAACACAATGCTAAAGAAACAACAGTTGTCAATATCAGTCAGAATAGAACAATTTTAGACAGGGAAGTACCAGTGAATAGAAATTTGCAGTAAGCTCAAAAAAATGTAGGCATTTGTCTTTGTAAGTATCCTGTTTAAGTTGGAAATAAACAACTGGTTACACAGAGCTTATGACCTGTTACATCAAGATAAAATTTCTGGGGTGGGTAGAGCAAAACCCGCTGTACATAGTAAAGATTTTTTTCTTGTTGTTAAGTGCAGTTTTCTTTGTACTTCCTGTGGTTCTCTCAATTCGCACCAGTCAACTTCCTTCATAGGAAATGGAGGCTTTGCTCCAGCTAGAATTATACTTGTGTTTTTAATTGGAGGGCCAGCATAAAATATCTAGCATTTCTACTTGAGCAAGGTTTTGATGTTATCTTGAGATGCTTTTTACCATTCATCAGCAAGAAGCATAGCAACCAAGATAATTATATAAACACTCTACGTAAAAATATTCTCTCTAAATCTGTGTAATTATATAATAACATAATATAGTAAGCTATATATTCAGACTACCTCTCAGAGAGAGATTGCAAAGCTCGTATATAGACGTGCTCTGGGATATACAGGAATCTGCACACGAGGGATTTTAAAATTGGAAGCAAGGTTGAAAACAGTTTACGATTCCAGGTTTCACAATTGGTGCCTTGAATATTAAAATGTTATAGTAATACAAAAATTATTTTCTACTTCTCAGGAAAATTTTATCTACTGCCCTATAATGATAATCTGAGTCAAATGGTTCAGCATTCTTGTTGTAAATTCTTACCCTCTGTATGAGCGGGTTAGATATTTTCCAGAATGCTCGACTGGACATCGAAGAACCTTTCAGGGCTGTCATGGTGGGCAAAAGGGGGACCTATAGTGGTGATGAGCTTGGATCCCAGTAGCTAAACACATCCTCCCCTAGAAGAGTCCCTGCTACTTCTTGCAAGCCAGAACATTTGGGAAAGAGCCTCGGTAGGCCAGAGAAAGCAGAGGATCAAAGTAATTAATAAGATCAATAAAATGGTTTTTAGGAGACTATGATTGAGTGATAAAAAGCAATACAACAGGTAAAAAGCAATCTTTTTTTATCGCTTCAGTTTTGGAGATTTATTGATCCTGTCATTAGGTTTTTGGTTCATGAACTAAGAAAAGAATGAAATTGGAAAAAAAAAAAGCTCTTACTGTTTAAATAGGAGACTAAAGTAGGAAGAGCAATGACTCAACTTGATTCTCCTTCCTTTGACAGCTTGGTGTTAACCTTCTTTTTCCCTTTTGTTTTTGCATGAAAGTAGTAAATAAGGGCTCATTAAAGCCAAACTGTATTTTAAAATAAGTAAAGCTACTACTTTTGAAGCATTACTGTATCTTTTTAATGGGAGCAACATCACAAACTGTCTTGAAGTTCCACCTGAGCAAAGTTTTCTATGTAACCTTGATATGCTTTGCATCATTCATAAAAAATAAGAAAAATATTTTAAAAATACTGTATGAAAGTAAAGTACTAAGCAAAAGTGTTCATTCTACTCTGTATTCTATTAGCAATCATTGTAGGGTTGGCATTATACCGTATGTTCTGTTCCAACTTTACAGGTTAACAAAATTGAGGGTAAGTGGGTTTAGGGAATTCACTCAAGGTTATGTAGTTATTAAATATATTGAGGGGATTATACCCAGGCTTGTCTAAATGGGAAATTTAAACTCAGGTTTACCTAATTCCAAGGCTGGCATTCTTTCCATGAATTTCCTAAATAATGAGCTCACACAACTTTAGCTTCATTGATTATATTGGAATTAGCTAAGCTGAATGACTTTTACTACAGAACACTTATAAAAAGAAAAGTAGTCAAAGAGACTTGCTTCATCAGAGGTGTTCAGAAGAAAACAGATTTACTCCGCAGAAAAATTCAAAGGGTTCAAAAGTTCAAAGACCCATAGGAAGGAGGCTTTCCTTCAAAAGGAAGGATTTAAGTTTAGGACAAATGTTGCTGTAGGGAAGTGTGGCCTAAATCTACCTTATTAGAAGGCTCACTTGTGATGCTTGGTAAAAAATATAGATTCTTAGCCTTCCCCCTTAGAGAATCTGATTCAGCAAGGTTTATGTGGGACCCAGCAATCTGTATTTTAACAAGGACTCCTCCTCCCAAGAGTTTAGTGTAGTCTGTGATCAGGCAAGTTTAGAAAACATTGCTTAAAAAGGATGGATCAGTATTCTCAACTCCCAGAATCTAACAGAGACATGTATTTTAAATAGATGTTAGAAAAAGAGTTTAAAAACAACAAAAAAATCATCAAGGAGAGTTTGTTTAAAGGTAGGTGTAAATACCAGACCGTGTGAGAAAAAATAAATCAGAGTAAATGGAGTTCAAGTAAAATAAAGGATAGTACACATATTATTCAGGACTTTTTCAGATGCATGTGACCAGAGACCAGCTCACACTAGTTTAAGCAAAATAATTTGGGGGGTGGGATCTACTGGCTGACAAATACTGGAAAGATTCAAGGGCTTAAATAATGTGTGGATTCCACTTCCCTGACTGCTGCTTCATTTTCAGGGAAGGCAGTGATTGGCCAGCATGAGTCATCTGCCTGCCCAGGTGGTGGTGTTTTATGGTAAGTGACTGACAGTCACGTGCACCTCCTAGAGAGGAGAGGCAGGGTTCTTCAAAGAAAAGAGTGGTGATATAAGAAAAGGGCATGGGGAGAGAGATCTAGAGCTGGGGAGAAAGTGATTTAGGTCAGTCACTACTGTACTGTCACACACTGTCATTATTATTTTCCTGTTATTTTGTGCCATATTTAAGACTTTGCATACATTGTAAGATTAACTGCTTAAAATATTACAGATAAAGTTAAGTATTGTAAAATACTTAATACATTAAAAATGTAGGAGGGTGGAGTCAAGTTGGTGTACTAGGAGGGTGTGGGATTTGCGTCTCCGCACAACTAGGGCACCTACCAGGCAATGGTGGGGGACCATGGACACCTAAGGGGATGGGAGGAATCCTCAGCGACCAGGTAGGATGTGGGGCATGGGTGGGGAGTGAGGGGAAGGAGAAGTGGAGGTGGGACGGACCAGCACCCCTGAGGAGCGGCTGGGGGAGGGGAAGGGATTCCCGAAGAGGGAAATTGGGGGACCATTGGGAGGGCAGAGGAGCAAAAGGGAGTGTGCCCAGGTTTCCCCTGCCCACTTGGGCTCTCATGAACCTGCTGAGATCCCGGGCCTGATCCTCTGCCCACTGAGGCCCCCTCAAGCCTTGCAGGTCCTGAGGGAGTGGGAGGGTGGGAAGGGGGAGCAAAAGTAAAATCCAGACCTACAGGATGGCACCCCTGAGGGGTGGCTGGGGGAGGGGAGGATTTCCTACACCCAGCAGGACCCACCCATGGTTAGGGGTCCAGCGGGGACAGGGGAGACCCTGGGGAAGAGGTGGGTGTGGAGTGCGGAGGAAAGGAAGGGAACGTGGCCAGCACTTTCCCTGTCCACTTAGGCACCGGGAAGCCTGTTGGGCTCCCCGGCCTAATCCTCTGCCCTCAGAGCCTCCCTCCTGCCACACAGAACCCAAGCCCCGCCCCTACACCCCCTCCCAGGGCCCTACCTCTACACTAGGAGACCCAGGGCCTTTCCTGCAAGCTCTGAAACTCACCCAGGGCCTTCCCTGCAAGCTCTGGAACTCCACACTCCAGAGGCCCTCATTTGGATGTGCTGCCTCTCCCCTTCCATGCAGGTCCTAAGAAGAGGCCACACCCCAGGCTTGAACGTCACCCTGACTAGGCCCCGCCCCCAAGGCCTTTTCTGGCTGCTGGGTCCTGAGCCTAGGCCCCGCCCATGCTCAAATGTCACCTCCCACCCGCCAAAGTTCCACCCCACCCTAAACCCCACCCCTGCCTAAGTTCCACCCCTGCCTAAACTCCGCCTCCATAGCCAAGGCTTTGTTTTTCTCCTTTTTACCTCTCTTAGATTGGGGTTCTGTTTTACCTTGTTGATTCATTGTTATTGATTCATTTATATTTTCATTTTTTCTAATCTTTTATTTTTCTAATTTTATTTTATTCTTCATACTTTGTTATTGTTCTGCTCCTTTTGGCTTGTTCTCCCCCCCCCACTTTTTTTTTCTTTCTTCTGTTAGGGTTTAATTTTAACTTGCTGCAGTTGTTTCAATAATATTTTTATTTTTCCTAATATATTTTTTGTCTTTCTAATTTTATTTTGTTTTTTATTCTTTGTTGTCATACTGCTCCGTTTTTTTTTTGTTTTTTTTTTTTCTTTTGCCTCACCACACAGCTTGCATTCCCAGGCTAGAGGTCAGGTCCAAGCTCCTGTGGTGGGAGCTCTGAGTCCAAACCACTGGACTAACACAGAACCTCAGACCCCAGG
>NW_006789419.1:0-1204 GCF_000442215.2 Lipotes vexillifer | reverse complement strand
CTGGGTTGCTGTGAGCCTAGACTTGATACCCAGAACCCGGTTCTGAGTCTCGTGATCACTCTGCCTCAGTATTTGGCCTTGTTCTAATCGACATAAAAGTATTACACAGCTAGAGTTCTGTGTGGTTGAAATAGGCAGCATAAATGGGGCCCAAGAGAGGTTGTGTAGGTGGGCAGGGTTCTTAACCAATTTATATTAGATTATTTTTTTTCCAAAACTTGAAAGACATTTTCATGAAAGCCTCAGAAGTGACAGACTGCAAGAAATGTTTTCTCTGTTGTGGAAGGGACAGATGGAGAGGATCATGATTGCAATTACTTTCGGGTTCTACTGTTTTCCCTGGAAACGGTGAAGAGACTTCCTCATGTGCTGCCGCCCTAGGCTCTAGGGAATGCTTTTGCAGCCAGTGTCCTTTCTCTAGAGACCCATAGAGGTGATGGGCCAAGGCTGTGTTTTGGATGTCAAGTAGATTAAAGGTCTTCAGCCAGAAATTTGGAGAGACATGAGAGAGGGAAATTCTGGCAGGAGACTGTGCACAGCAGAAGTGACTGATCACTTCTAATTTTCTTCACAGCAGCAGTGGCTCCCTTTTCTGCTCCTACACCTGGTCACTACCATGTCCTCTACCGTGGGTGTGGAGAAACGCAGTTGGGCTGGCATGGGGAGACATACTGCCTGGTTGGTGGCTACCGGCTCTATGGGGATGTTCCTTTGGCCGCGCCAGCTAACGTGGAAGCAGAGAAGCCAGTCCCCAGACGTGCTCCGAAGAGAAAGCACTCTCCAGAACGGTCGGAAGAAGACCTGGGTTGCCCCAGACCCAAAATCCGGCGATTGGAGCTTTCAAGCAGCACAGGAATACAAGGTGCTTTGATTCTCAAGCAGCGTGGCCCAACCTCTGGGCACCTCACCTCTGCAAGAGCCACAGTAAACGAATGACCCATATTTGCTTTGTTAAGGTCGGCAGCAGGGAGTCCCCTCCTAAAGAAGGTTCTCTCTCATTGCCACACTATCAAAGGCTGCCCCAAATGTGGTTCCTTCCTCTGGGCCTCATCAGGCTAAGGGAAGAGTTGACTCTGCTTCTCTGAGTTGCACCAAGTCGTCTTAGTAACACCTGTGCACCCTGTTGACCATGTTTTTCACGGGGGGCTGCTGCTGAGCCTTTATCTCATCTTTTCATGGTGGAGAGAAAGAGGATTCTAATGAA
>NW_006789418.1:0-2515 GCF_000442215.2 Lipotes vexillifer | reverse complement strand
CCGCCCGCCCAGGCGGGTGAGCAGACAAGCCTCTCGGGCTGGTGAGTGCCGGTCGGCCCTGATGCTCTTTGCGGGAATCTCTCCGCTTTGCCCTCCGCCTCCCTGTTGCTGTGCTCTCTTCCACGGCTCCGAAGCTTCCCCCTCCGTCACCCGCAGTCTCCGCCCGCGAAGGGGCTTCCTAGTGTTTTGGAAACCTTTCCTCCTTCACAGCTCCCTCCCACTGGCGCAGGTCCCGTCCCATGGAGGGAGGAGGAGTCTGGAGTCTGGAGAATAAGCAGAGTGATTTGACCATCGATAAGAAGTGGACAGGTTTCTTCTCTGGAAATCAGAAGAAAAGAGGAAATGCTGGTTGTGTTGATAGGCTATAGGTTTGCCAAAACAGATGTAGTGTAACTCAGTGTGTTTCCTTCTAAGATGGCTACTTTCCTCTGTCAGGAGGAGGCTGTTATCTGTAGAAATAAGGAGGTAGCTGGAGAGTGGGAAAGTTTGTCACTTTGGAGAATGTGAGAGAGAATTGACCCAGGAAGCATAGTTGGATGGTCTGGGGAGTGTGAGGACTGCATTGACTTTGCCAACCAGGATCTATCCAACTGAGCCCTTTTCTTCAGCAGCTCTCAGCACCCCAGCCCAGGGGCAGGTCAGGCGGGTTGCCGACATCTTCCTCGGCTCTCTCAGATCAGAGTTTTCACAGCATCGTCTTCCTCCCGGTTTACTTGGCATGTCATCATTTATTATAACTAGATGTTTATGTCTGCTTTCCTTGATGGGCTGTCACCTCTGTGAGGGCAGAGACTTGCCTGTCTTATTTAATGCTGTGTCTCCAGCTCGTCCGTGCTTGAGGTTTTGCCATATGATTGTGATGCACGTACAGTGGAGCAAGGGAATTTAATGTACCGGGTAGGGAGTATTGGATCCTGGAATCTGAGATGCGGAGAAGGAAGGTGGAAGGAGGCTAGCCGAAAGTTGGCATTAGGGGGAAAGACCAGTGGTTGAAGAACTGATATATTAGGAATAAATGAGAAGATCTGGAAATAAATGCCTTTGATCAGAGAATGGAGTATCGCATTTTATAATTTCAGAGATGGGACTGTTTGGGGGACCACAAAGATCAAGCAAGATTTGGCCATTGGAGTGGGTGGTTGAAGTGAAGTGGAGGAGAGAGTCATTAGGGATGAAGATATCTTACGACTTGAGATGTGAATGTCGAAGCCTCCACGGAGACTTTGTAGTGGATTTTTTTACCTGACAGTGAGTAAAATAATGAAAGGAGGGCATGCATATATTTGCAAGTAATGAACTCAGTTTGCATTTAACGTTTATTCATTTGCTCATTCATCCTCCCATTCACTCTTATTTAGAACCTGGCAGTAGGCTGTGTGTACAACAATGACCAAAGCAGACAAGTCTAGGCCCTCATGAAACATACAGATTTGTAGGAAGGGCAGACAGTAAACAAGCAATCTGTAACTATAAATTGTGAAGAGTGTCAAAGGGAAAATTAGATTGAGGAATAGGTGAAGATGAGTTTTGGCAATAGCTATTTAAATGGGTGCCATTTCATCAAAGCTATATTGTGGATGCTCTTTAATATTGAAACTTTATTGCTTTTGTTTAGATAGAGCCACAGATGGGTAAATTTGCCTTACATTGGATGTTGGGTGTTGGGATAGCCCCAAAGTACAGTTTGGGGGTACATTCAGAGGGTGCTCAGTTATCATGGAGTAGTTCTGAGAAATGTGTGATCGTTCCATGATGGGCTCAAGGTTCAGCTGAGTCAGCTGTGAGATGGAGGCCGCGGGTCATTATATGTTCATTTAAGTAGGGAACATTCTCCGAGGCTCTGTTTGCATATCCAGGGAACCTGCACTTCCTAAACTGTCCTACAATTATAAATAGTGTTTAAGTAGAAAATGTATACGATATGCATCCTGGAAAACTCCATCCATTTTATTCCTTGAATTCTCTAAAATAAGTGTACATCTTGCCAATGGAAAAAAATTCTCTATTTTCGTAGTGGAAAAATTAAAACGTAATTCACTATGATAGACTCTATAATATTTCTAAACTGCCAAAAATCTAGACAGCATGGCAACTTGACTTTTAGTTGTATATGACACACATACGAGGTCTACTATGTGATTTGTATTTGAGCATCAAAAATTGTCATAAATACGTGGCAACTTTAATAAATCCAGAAAAAAATTTTTCCATCGTATGGAAAAGAAACAAGTTTTATTTCTCATCTCTACTATATTTTCAAGAGCTGTATTTCTTGCTTTTGTGGTAAGTCTTGGTAAAGACTTGTTAATAGTAACTGAGAAATATAGTGCCTTTATAGTATAGCTCTGTATTGAATTTTTTTTTACTGTAAATTCTTTACTTTGCTCAAGTATTTGACTCTATTTTTATCATTCTTGCCACTATTCTACTGAAACAACTTGCTTTATTTTTATTTTTTTAACATCTTTATTGGAGTATAATTGCTCTACAATGTTGTGTTAGTTTCTGCTTTATA
>NW_006789416.1:0-203 GCF_000442215.2 Lipotes vexillifer | reverse complement strand
TAGTATATATAAGTCCATGCCACTCTCTCACTTCGTCCCAGCTTACCCTTCCCCCTCCCCATGGCCTCAAACCCATTCTCTGTGTTTGCGTCTTCATTCCAGTCCTGCCCTTAGGTTCGTCCGAACCATGTTTTCTCCTATTTTTTTAGATTCCATATATATGTGTTAGCATACAGTATTTGTTTTCCTCTTTCTGACTTACT
>NW_006789415.1:0-1525 GCF_000442215.2 Lipotes vexillifer | reverse complement strand
CTAGAGAAAGCCCGCGTGCAGCAACGAAGACCCAACACAGCCAAAAATAAATAAATAAAATAATAAATAAAATAATTTAAAAAACAGGGATCATGAAAAGTCCCTACCACACTACATCAAAAGGAATCTCTTGTGATGAATCGTTAGTAAATTCACTGATGCATTTCAGTGACAATCGTCCTTATAATCAAATGGCCCCACTTAAGACTGAGAAGGGAAGGACATTTTGTGCATAAAATGAAGCAGACGTTGGATCCCAGCAGAGAATGATGAGCGTTTTTCCAGATACTGATCTCACGGATGTTTTATGCCAAACAAAAGCGACAGTGATGGTTAACATACATGTTGGCTCTACACAAAGCGCAACTGCCTTCTTTGGGCTGCTCTGTACCTGTCATGGGGCACCTGGCCACCCCCCAGCTGGACCACGGTGGGGAAGACATCCATCAGGCTGGTGGGCTCGTGGATCAGGCGGCCAGCGGGCAGCACCCCGGGCCACCGGAGTATCCCTGGGACCCGGATCCCACCTTCCCAGCCGCCCATGCCTTTGCCACCTGTGTTTAAACATGAACAGGAAAGAATGTGATTGAAAATCCAAAGTGGTTGCTTACCTGGGTGATTTAACCTTTCCATTTGTTTTAAATCTCTCTTTCTCTCCCTCCCTCTTTAATTACATGATGACATTCAGTTCCTCCCTGGCAAAGCATAGATTTCGTTTTACTTATTAATCTGGGTGTTCGTTTTCCACCACACGGGGGTCAGGACATGGATATCTTTGGGGACATTATTCTGTTGACCACAACAATCATTTGGGTTCCTTTGGTTTTTGTGACTTTGCTTTGTAAACTCCCATTCCGGAGAAAGGGTTGGGAATTATTGGGAAGAGATGAAGACAGTACATATGGATCTGGGAATGTCTCACCCTTACCTTTATATATCCCATTCCAGCCACCATATTGATTGTTTCCAAACTGAGCCTCTAAGGATCCCCCATGATCCGACGTAAAATAAACGAGGGTACTATTAGTCAAACCTTCCGTGTCCAAAGTATCAAGGATCTGCCCTGCAAAGAATAGATGCGTTTGTGCCAGTCAAAATAGAAGAAACTCTTACACCAAATTTCTGGAACGCTTCATTAAAATGAGTCTTCAGTGTTAAAGCATAATGGGAGTCAGCAGTAATGTAATTGTGCTATTCTTCATCCAGCCTTGAGAAAGGAGGAAATCCTGCCATGTGCAGCAACATACATGGACCGTGAGGGCATTATGCTCAGTGCAATATGTCAGACAGAGAAAGACAAATACCGTGTGATCTCACTTATATGTGGGATCCAAAAAGCTACACCTACAGAAAGAGAAAACAGATTAGTGGCTACTGCAGGTAAGGGTGAGGGGTGGGAAAAAATGGGTGAAGGTGGTTGGTTAAAAGTTACAGATTTAAAAACACGAGTGTATTTCTTTGGTGTTTGGGTGTTGCTTTTTTATACAGTCTGACCAGGTCTGCATTTTTTTTTTTTTTTTTTTTT
>NW_006789413.1:0-786 GCF_000442215.2 Lipotes vexillifer | reverse complement strand
CGAGGTGGGGACCGTCGGACCTCTTCTCCCAAGAGGACCAGTGTGCTTTCCCCTGACATCGGGTTGAGCGCCCAGGCAGCCCCCGGCAGGCTGATGATCCGGCCAGAGGTCAGGCCGGGGATGTGCCCAGACCTTGAGGTGTGGGCACTGTCCCCAGGTCCCCCGCTGTGCGAATTCCAGAACGGGATGATGCCTTGCCGGCCCCCGGTCGGAGCTGGCGAGGCGAGCGCTTGGTTCCCAAGACCCTCTGAGGTCGCCTTCCCCGGGCCCTGCATCGTCCTGCAGTGCATCCCGATGCTGGCGCTGCCAGAAGACGTCTCTGCCGTAGAGAAGGAGATGGAGCAGTTGGCCAAGGAGCTGAGGCAGAAGAGGATGACCCTCGGGTACTCTCAGGCTGACGTGGGGTTGCTCATGGGGGATCTTTTTGGAAGGGCGCTGAGCCAGACGACCATCTGCCACTTCGAGGCCCAGCAGTTGAGCCTCACCAACATGTGGAAGCTGCGACTGCTGCTGAAGATGTGGCTGGAGCAAGTGGACATGGAGAACCTTCTGGGCTTATGCAAAATAGAGACGATCCTGCAGCAGGCTGGGAAGCGCAGACGGGCATACAGGGAGAGACGCATCGGAAACAGCCTGGAGAAACCCTTCCTGCAGTGCCAGAAGCCCACACCCCAGCAGATCAGCTGCATCGCTGGGCAGCTCCGGCTGCAGAAGGACTTCGTCCAAGTTTGGTTCCATAACTGGAGCAAGATGGGCAGTCGGCCAAGCAATGATTTCTCCCCACTG
>NW_006789412.1:0-229 GCF_000442215.2 Lipotes vexillifer | reverse complement strand
TAACCCTTAACCGAAGCCTTAACGTAACCTGTGCCCTAATCCTATCCAGTACACTAACACTAATCCGTGACCTAACACGTACGCTAACTCTAAAACGTTGTCATACACAAGCCTGTACCCTAAACCATCCCCGTTCCCTAACCCTAATCCTAACCCTAACTAACCATTACCCAAAGCCTTACACTAACCCGTGCCCTAATCCTAAGCCCTACGCTAACACAAACGCGTT
>NW_006789411.1:0-1848 GCF_000442215.2 Lipotes vexillifer | reverse complement strand
CGTGTAGCTCCCAGACACCCTTGATCTGACGGGGTGGGATCAGCACTTCACCTCCATGGTCTTCGTCCCCCAAACCCAGAACCCCAGTCTCGCCATGAGAAAAACATCAGACAACCTGAAACTGAAGGACATTCTACAGAACACCTACCTGACCGGTACTTCTCAGAGCTGTCAAGGTCATCAAAAGACACGGGAGGTCTGAGAAATTGTGACAGCCCAGAGGTGCCTAAGGAGTTGTGATGACTGTATGCCAATGTGGGACCCTGGGTGGGATCCTGGAAAAAAGACACTGGAGAAAACTGATGAAATCTGAGTAGATCGTGATGCTTAGTAAATAATAAGATACCAGAATTGGTTGATTAGTTGTGACAAATGTGGTTCCAGCACAGTACGTGCTGGGGACACAGGTGTGGGAACCGCTGACGTGCAGGTGGATCTGGGGGCGGGGGGACGGGAGTAGCGCGCCGGGGAGGAAGGGTGACGATGGAGAGGGAGGAGACGGCGCCCAGGCTGCCCTGGAGGGACGTCGACTCGGGGCCTCCGTGCGCCAGTCCCCGGATCCCTCCAGTCCCTCCTGACTGCCTGGGCCGGTCCCGCCTCCCGCCTTCGCGGCCCGGGAAGCTCGGCCCCTCGGGCCCTCGGAGCGCGGAGACGGAGCGGGGCGGCGGGGAGCCAGCCGGGCGGCCGCGTCACCGCCGGGGGCTCCCTGCCCTGTGACGCGCGGGCGGGGCGCGCACGGCCGCCGCCTGTCCCCGCTGGGCCCGGGACCGGAGCCCTAGCCGGAGCGGAGCGGACGTTGGCAGCCCTGCGGCTCCTGGAGTCCGCGCTCGGGCGCCGGGTCCCCGCCGGCCGCTCGGTGCCAGCGCTGGCGACGGGCGGTGTGTGCGGCTTCGCCAGCAGCACCCGCGCGCGTGCCGAGTCCTACGCGGACCCCGTGGAGGCCGTGAGAAACATCCCGGACGGCGCGAGGACCATGGTCCGGGGCTTCGGCCTCTGCGCGATCCCGGAGAACCTGATAGGGGCGCTGCTCAAGACCCGCGTGAAGGACTTGGCCGTGGTCAGCAGCAATGTGCGGGGGAGAACTTCGGGCTCGGCCTTTTCCTGGGGACCAAGCAGATCACCCGCATCGTCTGCACGTGCTTGGGGGAGAACTCGCTCTGCGAGCACCGGTACCTGGCGGGCGAGCTGGAGCTGGAGATCACGCCCCAGGGCACCCTGGCCGGGCGCATCCGCGCGGGGGCCGCCGGCGTGCCCGCCTTCCACACCCCCACGGCCTACGGGACCCTGGCCCAGGAGGGAGGCGCACCCAGCCACATCGCCATCCTGAGGCAGCCCAGGGAGGTGAGGGAGTTCCACGGACAGCACTACCTTCTGGAGCACGACGTCACGGCTGATTTTGCTTTGGTGAAATGGTGGAAGGCCGACCGGGCAGGAAACGTCATCTTCAGGGCCAGCGCCAAGAACTTCAACGTGCCCATGGGCAAAGCTGCGAGAACCTCAGTGGTGGAGATTGAAGAAACTGTGGACCTGGGGTCGTTTGCCCCAGAGGACATCCATGTTCCTAACATTTACTTAGATCGAGGAATACAGAGGGGAAAATATGAGAAAAGAAATGAGCGTTTAGTGATCCGGAAAGAGGATGATGAAATATGCAAGTCTGCAGATAGTATAGGGACACGGATCATCAAGCAGGCAGCTCTTGAATTTGAGGACGGCCTGTGTGCCAGTTTGGGCATAGGAATCTCTCTTCTGGCCACCAGCTGCATCAGCCCCAGTATAACCGTTCATCTTCACAGTGAAAATGGAATCTTGGGCTTGGGTCCGTTTCCACTGAAAGAGGAGGTGGAC
>NW_006789410.1:0-209 GCF_000442215.2 Lipotes vexillifer | reverse complement strand
TCAGTTAAGTCTCTCTGGTCTATTGTGTCATTTAAAAGCTTGTGTTTCCTTATTTATTTTCTGTCTGTATGATCTGTCTGTTGGTGTAAGCGGGGTGTTAAAGTCCCCCACTATTATTGTGTTACTGTATTTTCCCCATTTTTTGTCTGTCAGCATTTGCCTTATGTATTGAGGTGCTCCTATGTTGGGTACATAAGTATTTATAATTG
>NW_006789409.1:0-886 GCF_000442215.2 Lipotes vexillifer | reverse complement strand
GGATTGCTGGATCATATGGCAACTCTATTTTTAGTTTTTTGAGGAACCTCCATACTGTTTTCCGTAGTAGCTGCACCAATTTACATTCCCACCAACAGTGTAGAGGGTTCCCTTTTCTCCACAGCCTCTCCAGCATTTGTTATTTGTAGACTTCTTAATGATGGCCATTCTGACCGGTGTGAGGTGGTACCTCACTGTAGTTTTGACTTGCATTTCTCTAACAATTAGCAATGCTGAGCATCTTTTCATGTGCCTGTTAGCCATCTGTATGTCAAGTGACTGACTCTTGATTAAAAGAAGAAACTGGTCATCCCTGGAGGGACATTAGCCTTGGCCTTTCCTAAGAGGTGCCATCTGAGCAGGGTTTCAAAGCTCCATAGAAATTTCTGAAGTACTCAGTTTTAATTACTGAATTATTCAAAGGGTTTGGATATGCAAAGCCTTAATGGTGTAAAGCAGGATGGCATAGTTTAGAAACCAGAGGTAGTTCAGAATTCCTAGAACTTGAGGTCCAAGGAAATACTGGTGGAAAAACAGCATAAGCAGGTAGAAAAGGGTCAGACCACCAAAAGCTTTCCATGTAGGTGATCATTCATCTTAGGGTTCCCAGGACAGCCTTAGTGGAGGCATGCAGTCTTAGTGATGCTATTAATAGGGCTACCTTTTGATATAAAATAAGTCCTGGTTTAGACGATAAATTATATGGTCAGGGCATCCCTGGTGGCGCAGTGGTTGAGGGTCCGCCTGTCGATGCAGTGGATGCGGGTTCGTGCCCCGGTCCTGGAGGATCCCGCATGCCGCGGAGCAGCTGGGCCCGTGAGCTGTGGCCACTGGGCCTGCGCGTCCGGAGCCTGTGCTCCGCGACGGGAGGGGCCACAGCAGTGAG
>NW_006789408.1:0-1847 GCF_000442215.2 Lipotes vexillifer | reverse complement strand
CCCACATGCCGCGGAGCAACTAAGCCCGTGAGCCACAACTACTAAGCCTGTGCATCTGGAGCCTGTGCTCCGCAACGGGAGAGGCCGCAACAGTGAGAGGCCCACGCACCACGATGAGGAGTGGCCCCCGCTCGCCACAACTGGAGAAAGCCCTCGCACAGAAACGAAGACCCAACACGGCCCAAAATAAATAAATAAATTTATTTAAAAAACAAAAAACAAGAGAAATCCAAGTTATTTAAATATTTATTTCTGAGAAACTCACCTGTAACCTTGCAATCTCTTCTCCAAATTTCTTCTGCTGTTTTGCCAGGATAGACTGGTGGTACTCAGCATAGGCCTGCATGATACAGTGCTTTGCAGCCAAGACAGGGAACACCTCCTGGAAATAAAAATACTGACCAGGGGAGAGTCCAACCACACAAACCACCACAGACAACATGGGATGCAGG
This sequence comes from Lipotes vexillifer, assembly GCF_000442215.2. NCBI lineage: Eukaryota > Metazoa > Chordata > Mammalia > Artiodactyla > Lipotidae > Lipotes > Lipotes vexillifer. Next base: position 1,395 of record NW_006789408.1, on the reverse strand, counting down.
AAGAAAAAGGAAAAGGAGACAGAAATTAGAATCACCCCATTAATGGTTTAGAGATAGGTTAGTCAGGTGTAAACAGAGAAGACCACATGATTTTGCATGGACTGGATTCAATGAATTCAGTTTTTTTCTTCCAATTAGAATTAAGGTTTGGGTTCTTTTCTTTTTTAACTGTTAAGTGAAGCCAATTAAGCTTTTACAATTCACTTTAATTGAGCCATGAAGTCAACATTTTGTTTACAAAGAAGAAAGGAAAGCATGCATTAGAAAGAGAAGTAGAATGGACATTCACAGAGGAATACCAAGCACAGGGCTTTAGAAGCTTTCTTGTGAGCCCTTACCCAGCCCTTAAGAGTTAACTAAACCACCATTACTCACATATACTAATGAAATTGCTCTATAGCTGACTGTTTCAACATGTTTAAAAGACAAAAGACAGTAAAGTAAGTTCCCTCTTAAATTCATGTCCTAAGAGACTTTTTTAATAAAGATGATTTTTAGCCATATAAAAATTACTCAGTATCACATACTCAAAAACACATAGCAAACAGACAAATGCACTAAGCTAATGACTAATATGATAAAGTGCTATTTTGCCCTATTTTGAAAAAAATTCCAGTCAAAATTAATTTTAGAAGATCCGAAAACATGAACCAAAAAAGCAGTAGAGGATCTTCTAAAATGTCAAATCCTAGCCTATAACCTCATTGTTTTTAGGAAGTACATGCCATATAATATCCAAGAAATATACTAGACAATCACTGTCTAGACAAAAAAATAAGAGAATCAAAAACTGAATTACTACCTTGTGAGCTTTCCTGTCTCCCAGTGAATAATTTCCTAGCTTCCTGGGTCACTACTTGCAGATATTCCAGTTTTATAACTAGAATATGAAAATATCTTATGAGATTTATTAGTAAAAAGGCAAAAAATAAAAGACATCTAAATCTCAAACTGCACGCATGCCAGTTCTCAAGGTAAGTCTGGAGCAACTTGGTACTTAAACAGGAGATTTTCAAGGAATACCAGGATTGGTGCAGAGGTAGTTTCCAAGTCTTTGTAGGTGACATTCTTCTCTCCGGGACAGGACTGAACTAATGGCGCAACAGGATGTAACGGTACACTGTGCAGCTGATCATGAGGTCTTCCAGATGAAAAAAAGGTGAGAGGAGATCCCAAGTCTCTTTTTAAGAGCAACACTATTACTACCCAAGAGTCCTGGGCAAATTTCTACTGATCTCTTGGTGAATTTTAAATCTCCAGGAATCTTCAAATTCCCTAGTGCTCATATTCTGACTAATGTGTTGATGTACTTACATGCTTTTTTATTTCACCACAAAATTGTCTGCAATTTCATAATTTATAAAGATTCCTGAATGACTTATAAATCAATAAATT
>NW_006789406.1:0-506 GCF_000442215.2 Lipotes vexillifer | reverse complement strand
CTAACCCATGCCGTAACACGTACGCTAAACCTAAACCATTGTCGTAACCTAACCTGTACCCTATACCATCCCCGTTCCCTAACCCTAAACCTAACCCGACACAGAAACCTTACCCGAAGCCTCACCTTAACCTGTGCCCTTATCCTTACCCGTGCGCTAACACTAACCTGTGCCTTAACATGTATGCTAACCCTAAACCATTGTGGTCCCCTAACCTGTACCCTATACTCTCCGCGTTCCCTAACCCTAACCCGAACCCGAACCCGAACCCTTAACAGAAGCCTTACCCGAACACATACCCTAATCCTAACACGTACGCTAACACTAAACCGTTGTCGTACCCTAACCTGTACCCTAAACCTTCCCCATTCCCTAACCCGAACCCTAACCCGAACCCGAACCAGAACCCTTAACAGAAGCATAACCCTAAACCGTGCTCTAAACCTAACCCGTACGCTAACACTAACCCTTGCCCTAACATGTACGCTAACCCTAAATCGTTGTAG
>NW_006789405.1:0-240 GCF_000442215.2 Lipotes vexillifer | reverse complement strand
TTCTGTGAAAAATGCCAGTGGTAGTTTGATAGGGATTGCATTGAATCTGTTGATTGCTTGGGTTAGTAGAGTCATTTTCACAATGTTGATTATTCCAGTCGAAGAACACGGTATATCTCTCCATCTATTTGTATCATCTTTAATTTCTTACATCAGTGTTTTATAATTTTCTGTATACAGGTCTTTTGTCTCCTTAGGCAGGTTTATTCCTAGATATTATATTCTTTTTGTTGCAGTGGT
>NW_006789404.1:0-285 GCF_000442215.2 Lipotes vexillifer | reverse complement strand
CACGAACCCACGTCCCCTGAATCGGCAGGCGGACTCTCAACCACTGCGCCACCAGGGAAGCCCGTGCAAAAGTATTTTTATAAAACATTGTCAAAGGATAAGTGATTAAACAAAGAACATTATTTTGTAAAACTTACAGAAACCTAACGACAATATAACATTTGTACAACTTTATGTACTATATACAATGGTATATTACACAGCCATAAAAAGAAATGAAATTGTTATTTGTAGTGAGATGGATGGACCTAGAGTCTGTCATACAGAGTGAAGTAAGTCAGAAAG
>NW_006789403.1:0-2734 GCF_000442215.2 Lipotes vexillifer | reverse complement strand
AAATATATATATATATATACATATATATATATATGTCACATCTCGTTTATCCATTTACCTGTTGATGAACACTTAGGTGGTTTCCATATCTTAGCTATTATAAATAATGCTACAGTGGATATTGGGGTACATATATCTTTTTGAATTAGTGTTTTTTGTTTCTTCAGATATATACCCAGGAGTGCAATTGCTGGGTCATATGATAGTTCTATTTTTAATTTTTTGAGGAACTTCCATACTGTTCCCACAGTATCTGTACCAATTTACATTCCCACCAACAGTGTACTAGGGTTCCCTTTTGTCCACATTTTTGCCAACAGTTATTATTTTGTCTTTTTTAGTGATAGTCATTCTGACATGTGTGAAGTGACATTTCATTGTGGTTTTGATTTTCATTTCCCTGATGATTAGTGATGTTGATCATATTTTCATCTGCTTGTCGGCATCTGCTATGTCTTTGGAAAAATGTCTATTCAGGTCTTCCGCCCATTTTTTAATTGGGTTGTTCTTGTTGTTTGATATTAAGTTTATGAACTCTTTATATATTTTGAATACTAACCCCTTGTCAGACATATCATTTGCAAATATCTTCTCTAATTCAGTTGGTTATCTTTTTATTTTGTTGATGGTTTCCTTTACTGTGTGAAAGCTTACGTTTTTATTATGTTTCATTTGTTTATTTATTTTTGTTTCCCTTGCCTGAGGAGACAGATCCAAAAAAGCATTGATAAGACTGATGTCAAAGAGGGTACCGCCTATGTTTTTTTCTAGGATTGTTGTGGTTTCTGGTCTTACATTTAGATCTGTAATCCATTTTGAGTTTACTTTTGTATATGGTGTGAGAAAATGTTTTAATTTCATTCTTTCACATATAGCTGTCTAGTTTTCCCAACCACTTATTGAAGAGACTGTCTTTTTCCCATTGTATATTTTGGCCTCCTTTTTCATATATTAATTGACCATACATGTGTGGGTTTATTTCTGGGCTCTCTATTCTGTTTCATTGATCTATGTATCTGTTTTTGTGACAGTAGCATACTGTTTTGATTACTGTAGCTTTGTAGTATAGTCTGAAGTCAGGAAGAATGATGCCTCCAGCTTTGTTCTTTTTCTCAGGATTGCTTTAGCTAATTGGGCTCTTTTGTGGTTCCATACAAATTTTAGGACTGTTTGTTCTAGTTCCATGAAAAATGTCATGGGTATTTTGATAGGAATTGCATTGAATCTGTAGATTGCTTTGGGTAGTATGGACATTTTAACAATACCAATTCTTCTAATTCATGAACATGAGATATCTTTCCATTTATTTGTATTGTCTTCAATTTCCCTTATCAATGCATTATATTAGAGTTTTCAAGCATAGGTCTTTCACCTCCTTGATTAAGTTTATTCCTAGGTATTTTATTATTTTTGATGTGATTGTAAATGGGACTATTTTCTTGCTTTCTCTTTCTACTAGTTCATTATTAGTGTATAGAAAGCAAAAGACTTCTGTATGTTAATCTTGTATCCTGCAAATGTATTGAATTCCTTTACTAGTTCTAATAGTTTTTTGGTGAAGACTTTAGGGTCTTCTATATATAGTATCATGTCATCTGCACGTAGTGACAATTTTACTTCTCCCTTCTAATTTGGATGCCTTTTATTTCTTTTTCTTTTCTGACTGCTGTGGCTAGGACTTCCGATACTATGTTAAATATAAATGATGAGAGTGGAAATCCTTGTCTTGTTCCTGATTTTAGAGGGAAAGCCTTCAGCTTGTCACCATTGATAATGATATTTTAAAATCATATACTTATTTTGCTGTGTAGTTCCTATTTCAAAATTCTAAAAGATACATACAAGCACTAGGAAAGAAAGGGTCAAGAGAGTTAGCTTCTCTCAAAGAGATACAAGAGTAACACAAGATTCACTGCCTTTTTCAAGTCCCTGTTTTTGTGATAATGGAAATATATTTCAACTTTTTCCCAACTTTCAGACCTGGTCATCAGTAATTGTATTTTTTTCAGAAACAGTGTTAAAATTTGTGCTGCTAAAATTGCCACCTTTAGCTTGAGTCAAATTTTACGAAAAGCTTAATTGTCTTTATTTTGACTTTTTCATGCTTATTTAAATTTATGAAGAGAGTTTCTAGTCTCTCATATTATTAAAGTACAAACAACAATTTTTCTGAAGAGGAATAACTCAGGGCCAGTTGTTACAGAAATTATCGATTATATTTGGCTTCATATATTTGTTTGCAAAATTATCTTTTAAAAGTACCATTTAATTTTCTTTCCAGTCTCACTTCTCAAGAAGGTAATTAATGGACTAACTATAATTAAACATGAATGATAAAGCACAGGGAACTTTTAAATTAAATCATCATTGAACTTTTTCTGTGCTATCTATCAATTGGTACTCCGGTACTGAGGGCATTGAATACATTAGAGAACTCAATGCTCTCCTACTCTCACTACACACCACCCATTTTATCACCACTTGCAGTTATATGTCTAATTTATTAATGTAATCAGAATGTCCCATCTGAGTTAATTTCTCAAGCCCATAAGCTATCAAAAATGTATTTAAAAATACTCCAGGAGCTGCAAAAAAGTACATGTCAACATTCATCTGTCTAATCCCTGTGAAATAAATAACTATGTCCCTGAAGCTTAGGCCCTGGTGAGGAAAATATGTCCGGCTGCAAAATATGTCAGTATCCATTTTTTTTTTTTTTTTTTTTTTTTTTTTG
>NW_006789402.1:0-201 GCF_000442215.2 Lipotes vexillifer | reverse complement strand
AATTGGTGATAGTGCCCATGGTGACAGTGTACATGGTTATAGAGTCCATGGTGACAGTGTTTTCGGTGAGGGTGCTCATGGTGAGGGTGTGTACGTTGGCAGTTCCAATGGTGATATTACTCACAGTGAGAGAGCCAATGGATGCAATACGCATGATGATTGTGCCCATGGTGACAGTCCTCATGGTGACAGTGCCCAGGG
>NW_006789401.1:0-318 GCF_000442215.2 Lipotes vexillifer | reverse complement strand
AACGGTTTAGGGTTAGCATACATGTTAGGGCACGTGTTAGTGTTAGCCTACAGTTTAGGATTATGGCACGGGTCAGGGTAAGGCATCGGGTAAGTATTACATTTAGGGTTAAGGAATGGGGATGATTTAGGGTACAGGTTAGGGTACAACAACGGTTTAGTGTTAGCGTACGTGTTAGGGCACGGGTTAGTGTGAGCGTATGGGTTAGGATTAGGGCACAGTTTAGTGTTACTGTATGGGTTTCGAATAGGGCATGGTTTAGGGTAAGGCTTCGTGTAAGTGTTAGTTTTAGGATTATGTTTAGGGTTAGGGAACGGG
>NW_006789400.1:0-612 GCF_000442215.2 Lipotes vexillifer | reverse complement strand
TAAAGCAGAAACTAACACATCATTGTAAAGCAATTATACTCCAATAAAGATGTAAAAAATAAATAAATAAATTAAATAAATAAAATAAAAAAGAAAAGAATCCACCTGCCTGTACAGTGGGCACAGGTTCAAGCCCTGGTCTGGGAAGATCCCACATGCCACGGAGCAACTAAGCCCATGTGCCACAACTACTGAACCTGTGCTCTAGAGCCCGCGAGCCACAACTGCTGAAGCCCACATGCCTAGAGCCTGTGCTCTGCAACAAGAGAAGCCACCGCAAGGAGAAGCCCACGCACCGCGACGAAGATTAGCCCCCGCTCACCGCAACTAGAGAAAGCCCATGTGCAGCAACGAAGACCCAATGCAGCCAAAAATTAATAAATAAATAAAGTGTTTCTCTTGAATAAAAAACCAGCATTTATAAGAAAAAAAAGTACAATGAGATACCACCTCACACCCATTAAGAGGACTACTATCAAAAAACCAGAAAACAACAAGTGTTGGCAAAGATGGGAAGAAATTGAAATGCTTGTGCACTGCTGGTAGAAATGTAAAATGGGGGCTTCCCTGGTGGCGCAGTGGTTGAGAGTCCGCCTGCCGATGCAGGGGACA
>NW_006789399.1:0-262 GCF_000442215.2 Lipotes vexillifer | reverse complement strand
ATCTTCCCGGACCGGGGCACGAACCCGTGTCTCCTGCATCGGCAGGCGGACTCTCAACTACTGTGCCACCAGGAAAGCCCCCTCAAGTCCATTCTTTACGTCTGCATCTTTATTGCTGACCTGCTCCTAGGTTCTCCAGAACCTTTTTTTTTTAAGATTCCATATACATGTGTTAGAATTATGGCATTTCTCTTTCTGGCTTACTTCACTCTGTATGACAGTCTCTAGGTCCATCCACCTCACTACAAAGAACTCAATTTCA
>NW_006789398.1:0-1804 GCF_000442215.2 Lipotes vexillifer | reverse complement strand
GAACGCGTGTCCCCTGCATCGGCAGGCGGACTCTCAACCACTGCGCCACCAGGGAAGCCCTGACAGCAGTTTTTAAAGCAAGTCATCCGTCTAGTCTTTTCAAAGCTTTGACTTTATTTTCACATGAAAGTCAACTTTCTTTTCATAGTCGTAGTTTATCATTTCATATAATTTTTAAGTAATTTATGCAGTTATGATAACAGGTTTCCTGGATATAAACCGGGTAGGGAACACACACAACTGTATATACAAACCATACGTGTGTATGTGCTTTGTTCTTAACTATAGAGGTTACATGATCACATCGAAGGAGGGCTATTTAATGTTACCCGTAGTGTCACTGTTGTATAGATTAGAAAAAGAAAAATCTCTGATAAAGTGAATATTGGGTCCTCCTCGATTGGTGTTGGGTGTAAGGGATTTTCCATACAGATGTCTCTTAAATTCCTGTGCATTAGAAGAAAAAGACCTAACTAGATAGTGTTGGACCTTCCCAAGAAAAGAGACATCAACATATTTAAATTAGCATTAAGTGCACTCCTGGCAATTATGCAACCACTGGCCTTTACTGTTTCTAATTAGCTCTTTGCGGACCTCTCAAAGATGGCGGGTGGGTAAGCTCTCAGATTCTCAGAAAATGAGACCAAGTATTAAGATCTGAGAGAAAAGTAGTAAATGAAGCAGAACTGGCATTCAATGGACCAGAGGGTTTTGTTCTCACTTTTCTCCTAAATATGTCTCATCCAGTCTGGGGGTAGATTACATGAGGTTTAGGGAGTACCAGGAAAGTAAGTTCAAAAAACTATAAAAGAAGGTTGATTAAACTTAAAAGGTTTATGTTCTTTCCTAACCCTGAGTATTGAACCTGCTCATGTGGTAAAGCACCACCTGATCACGTGGTAACAGAGGAGAGCAGGTGGAACCTGATCACGTGCTAACTGATCACAGGATAAAGCATCACCCAGGCTGTGAGACTGGCAGGGGAGGGGGCGAGGCAGGTGGATGTGAAGAGAGGAGACACCAGCGTGAGACCCACCACTTAATGTAGCTCCTGTGCCCCCAGGACATCTGCTCAGTGCCCTGTACATCTGGGGTCCCAAGAAATATTAGATGAATCTGTTGATCCTGCTTTATATTTAATTAATGCTTTTCCAATGTAGTGTCTTCCACAAAGGAGTATAAATCAATACACTTGGCTTTTTCACAATAAAATAGCATTCATGATGCTTTGAAACAGCTTCAAGAGCCCCAACTATATTCTTAGGCTTGTAGGTGTATTTTACAGGAATTATCATCAAGGATAATAAAGATCATAATAAAAGCATTTGATATTTATCAAGCCTTTAGTCTGGGCTGCACTTTCCTTGCATCCTTTGACACAATCCTCTCTGTAGCCACAGAAGGCTGATCATATGATCCTTATTTTGCAGGTGAGGGAGCTGAAGTGGATACTGATTTTGGCAGTTCATGCCAGGTCATGTGACGAACAAGTCAGAGAGGACCAAATTCAAACCCCGGTTTGCCTGACACCATAGTTCACTGTCTAATTTTTTAATCTCCAGTTATATTTTTCACCTCCTTTGTACCTTCTTTACCCTTTAGAATGTGAATGGGGGAGAAGGCATGAGATTATCCAATAATGCAATTGCTTGGATAAACATTTTTTCCCCTACTGTTTTGATATAGAACTTCCAGCCCCTTTGTCAGTTAAATAAATGTTTGGGGTATTTAAAAATAAATTACTCTAGGGCTTCCCTGGTGGCGCAGTGGTTGAGAGTCCACCTGCCGATGCAGGGGACGCGGG
>NW_006789397.1:0-9852 GCF_000442215.2 Lipotes vexillifer | reverse complement strand
TTTGTCAAAGCGGTTCTTTGAATCTAGGAAGCCTTTCTGCTGCCTTAGGACACGGGGTAGGGGGTCTTCATTAGGGTCCAAGATGTAAACGACGAACTGCCCATCCTTTCTGGGCCTTGTGAGCAATGTTGAGTTGAAGACAACTATACGGCGAAAGAAGGGCTGTGAAGGGCCTCTTTTTTGTTAAAATTCTAGCATGCGGCAAATTTACACAACTGTGAGCTCTCCGTTCCATGCACACTTTGGACGTGCAATGGACGGAGAGAAACCACAAGGTAAATGCTCTGTGGTCCATTTTGGAAATAAGGCTTGAAGCGTCACTTTATTTTCCTCACTGGGATTCAGAGAGCTGCGGGCTCAGCTCCCTGGGAGAACCAGTGTTGTGGCACAATTTCTCTCCACAGCACAACTGCCTTTGTGACGACAAGTGAGTTTCCTGGAATTATATTGGATGTTGCATTCCTCGGTATGTCCCCATTCTTCGGTAGTCTTCAGGGAGTGGGCCAACAACATGGCATCTCTAGCCTTAAGCCACTGCTCAGGTTTGCTCCTGAAACAGGTAGGCATGCAACAGGGTGCATGCAGCCTCAGCCCCTGTGTTTCTTGAACTCTAGGACGCGTACCAGGTCTCCTTCGAGTACTCAGGTCTGCCCTTGGATCTGAGACGGACTCGAAGGACCTCCTGTGTCTTCAGGGATTGCGAGCAGTGCACCGTTGGGAAGCGCTAGAGGCCAGGTCACGGGCACTGAAGGGCTTCGTTGGAGCAACACCTAGATTGTCATAGCTCAGAAACAGCGAGCTCTCATCAGCGTTCTGTTCGCTCCTTCATGCAAAACGTGTCTGCTTTTCTGCCGAACACAGAGCACAGAGCACACACACGCACAGAAAACGATTCCACCCTGCATTCAGGGAACTCACACCTGATGGAATTCGCCCCGCGCGGCCGCTGGAGTTTACGTGTAAACTTTCAGGGTTTCCCTTGAAAGCCAGGTGTTCCGGAGATACACTCCGGAGGTACACCCAGGCCTCACTGACCCGTTCACCACCATCACGACCCCCCTGTACCACAGACTTTACTCACTAAAGGGTTTAGTTGGTCAGCTGAATGTGCAGGAGGTAGTCAGAAAGTGCGGCATAAGACGCCGTGCCCTCCCCTTGGAAACGGCAGTGTGACGGGAAGTTTATTTTCCACGGTGGGATGTCGACGCGCGGCCTCAAGGTTACCCGATAACAGTGTAGTGGCCTATCTTTCCTTCACTGCAGAATTGCTTTTGTGAGGACGAGTGATTTTTCCATGAGGCCAAACGTTGCCCTTCAGTTCCTGCTGGGTGCTCATGCCTCAGCAATCGCTGTTGACTAAGGCAGACGAATAGGGGGACTGGCCCCATGCGAACGTACTGTTCTCTTCGTGATACGGATAGGCAGGCAACAGGTTCCGGGCAGCGACTCTCAAGGGGGTGCTTTAAGTGTAAGAAGCGTTTCTGGTGTCTCAGGACAAACAGGTCTGCCCTAGTACCAAAGACGTACACGACGAACTGCCCGTCGCTTCTAGGGCTTGAGAGCAGCGCTCGGTAGAGGACAGCTATATACCGAAAGAAGGGCAGTAAAGGCCTTCTTTTGCTAAACATCCAGAATGTGGTAAGGGAAACAAATCGAACATCTCCCTTCGGACGCACCTTGGAGATACAAAATAGGAAAAGGCACAGCAGGGTAAATGCTCTGTGGTCCCTCTGGAAAACACGGCTGGAGGGGAAACTTTATTTTCCTCATCGGGATCTTTTACCGAGCCGCGGGCTCGATTCTCCCCCTAGAAACGCGGTTGCTGCACATCTTCTCTTCATGACACAGTGGCCATTGTGAGATGACGTGAGTTTCTGGGAAAGAAACTTGGCGGTTGCCGTTCCTTGGTAGGTGGTCATCCTTCAGCAATCCTCAGGGAATGGGCCAACCACATGGGAGCTCTAGCCTCAAGCTAACGTCCAGGTTTTCTCATGACAGAGTTAGGGAAGCAACGGGTCGCATAGAGCCTTGGTCCCTGTGGTTCTTGAACTCTAGGAAACACAGCAGCTCTCTTTTGGACTCGCACCTCTGCACTAGGTTACAAGACGTGCTAAAGGACTGCCTGTGTCTCCGGGGAGCTGTGCGCCATCTACCGCTGTGAATAGCCAGATGCCGACTGATGGGCAGGGAAGGGCTTCGTTGCTTAGACGCCAAGATTGCCATAGCTTGAAAGTAGCACACTTCTCAACGATCCATGGCTTCCCTCACGAAAAGTGTGTCTTCACTCTTGAGGGAGCCTGAGCTGCCCTGGGAAATACAGTTAGCCTACCATTGCTCCTGCAAACCAATCCCCGACGCCTGTTTACCGCAAGCGGTAGCTACACTTTAAGTCCAGCCTCAAAACTTACGGGCTTTTCCGGAACCGGTAGGTAGTCTAGAGAAACATTGTCACCTAGGCCTAACTAAGCCATCACCTTGATATCATCGCACCACAGTCAGGACTCCCAGCATGGCGGTGGTTACTAGCGTCACGATCCGCTGTGTCCACTGGATGTGCAGTGGAGAGTCAGGTACGACTTGGTAATATGCTGCTTTGCCCTGCGTGAAGCTGAGGCTTCCTGGCAGAGTCTCTTTTTCTTATTGGGAGGTGGAGAGTTTGCGGCCCCAGTGTGACCTGGTAAAGCAACGCCGTTGTTGCCCATCTTCTCTTGGTTGCACAGTCGTCTTGGGGAGGACAAGTTATCTTCCGCGAAACAACACACCTGGCTTTCAATTCCTGCTGTGGCCTCCCCCCTCAGAAAGTCTTCGTGAGTACGCCCACAACGCCGGACGACTCGCCTCAAGCTAACGTTCTGTTTTTCTCGCCCCAGAGGTGGGCAGTCCCCAGGTCCAAGGCAGCGTTTGTCAAAGCGGTTCTTTGAATCTAGGAAGCGTTTCTGCTGCCTTAGGACACGGGGTAGGGGTCTGCACTAGGGTGCAAGATGTAAACGACGAGCTGCCCGTCCTTTCTGGGCCTTGTGAGCAATGTTGAGTTGAAGACAACTATACGGCGAGAGAAGGGCTGTGAAGGGCGTCTTTTTTGTTAAAATGCTAGAATGCGGCAAGTTGACACAACTGTGGGCTCTCCGTTCCATGCGCACCTTGAACGTGCAATGGACGGAGAGAAACCACAAGGTAAATGCTCTGTGGTCCATTTTGGAAATAAGGCTTGAAGCGACACTTTATTTTCCTCACTGGGATTCAGAGAGCTGCGGGCTCAGTTCTCCCTGGGAACCAGTGTTGTGGCACAATTTCTCTCCACAGCACAACTGCCTTTGTGACGACAAGTGAGTTTCCTGGAATTATATTGGATGTTGCATTCCTCGGTATGTCCCCATTCTTCGGTAGTCTTCAGGGAGTGGGCCAACAACATGGCATCTCTAGCCTTAAGCCACTGCTCAGGTTTGCTCCTGAAACAGGTAGGCATGCAACAGGGTGCATGCAGCCTCAGCCCCTGTGTTTCTTGAACTCTAGGAAGCGTACCAGGTCTCCTTTGAGTCTCAGGTCTGCCCTAGGATCCGAGACGGACTCGAAGGACCTCCTGTGTCTTCAGGGATTGCGAGCAGTGCACCGTTGGGAAGCGCTGGAGGCCAGGTCACGGGCACTGAAGGGCTTCGTTGGAGTAACACCTAGATTGCCATAGCTCAGAAACAGCCAGCTCTCGTCAGCGTTCTGTTCGCTCCTTCATGCAAAACGTGTCTGCTTTTCTGCCGAACACAGAGCACACACACGCACAGAAAACGATTCTACCCCGCATTCAGGGAACTCACACCTGATGGCGTTCGCCCCGCGCGGCCGCTGGAGTGTACGTGTAGCCTGAACACTTTCAGGGTTTCCCTTGAAAGCCAGGTGTTCCGGAGATACACTCCGGAGGTACACCCAGGCCTCACTGACCCGTTCACCACCATCACGACCCCCCTGTACCACAGACTTTACTCACTAAAGGGTTTAGTTGGTCAGCTGAATGTGCAGGAGGTAGTCAGAAAGTGCGGCATAAGACGCCGTGCCCTCCCCTTGGAAACGGCAGTGTGACGGGAAGTTTATTTTCCACGGTGGGATGTCGACGCGCGGCCTCAAGGTTACCCGATAACAGTGTAGTGGCCTATCTTTCCTTCACTGCAGAATTGCTTTTGTGAGGACGAGTGATTTTTCCATGAGGCCAAACGTTGCCCTTCAGTTCCTGCTGGGTGCTCATGCCTCAGCAATCGCTGTTGACTAAGGCAGACGAATAGGGGGACTGGCCCCATGCGAACGTACTGTTCTCTTCGTGATACAGATAGGCAGGCAACAGGTTCCGGGCAGCGACTCTCAAGGGGGTGCTTTAAGTGTAAGAAGCGTTTCTGGTGTCTCAGGACAAACAGGTCTGCCCTAGTACCAAAGACGTACACGACGAACTGCCCGTCGCTTCTAGGGCTTGAGAGCAGCGCTCGGTAGAGGACAGCTATATACCGAAAGAAGGGCAGTAAAGCCCTTCTTTTGCTAAACATCCAGAATGTGGTAAGGGAAACAAATCGAGCGTCTCCCTTCTGACGCACCTTGGAGATACAATATAGGAAAAGGCACAGCAGGGTACATGCTCTGTGGTACCCCTGGAAAACACGGCTGGAGGGGAAACTTTATTTTCCTCATCGGGATCTTTTACCGAGCCGCGGGCTCAATTCTCCCCCTAGAAACGCGGTTGCTGCACATCTTCTCTTCATGACACAGTGGCCATTGTGAGATGATGTGAGTTTCTGGGAAAGAAACTTGGCGGTTGCCATTCCTTGGTAGGTGGTCATCCTTCAGCAATCCTCAGGGAATGGGCCAACCACATGGGAGCTCTAGCCTCAAGCTAACATCCAGGTTTTCTCATGACAGATTTAGGGAAGCAACGGATCCCATAGAGCCTTGGTCCCTGTGGTTCTTGATCTCTAGGAAGCACAGCAGCTCTCTTTTGGACTCGCACCTCTGCACTAGGTTCCAAGACGTGCTAAAAGAGTGCCTGTGTCTCCGGGGAGCTGTGCGCCATCTACCGCTGGGAATAGCCAGATGCCGACTGATGGGCAGGGAAGGGCTTCGTTGCTTAGACGCCAAGATTGCCATAGCTTGAAAGTAGCACACTTCTCAACGATCCATGGCTTCCCTCACGCAAAGTGTGTCTTCACTCTTGAGGGAGCCTGAGCTGCCCTGGGAAATACAGTTAGCCTACCATTGCTCCTACAAACGAATCCCCGATGCCTGTTTACCCCAAGCGGTAGCTACACTTTAAGTCCAGCCTCAAAAGTTACGGGCTTTTCCGGAACCGATAGGTAGTCTAGAGAGACACTGCCACCTAGGCCTAACTAAGCCATCACCTTGATATCAACGCACCACAGTCAGGACTCCCAGCATGGCGGTGGTTACCAGTGTCACGATCCGCTGTGTCCACTGGATGCGCAGTGGAGAGTCAGGTACGACTTGGTAATATGCTGCTTTGCCCTGCGTGAAGCTGAGGCTTCCTGGCAGAGTCTCTTTTTCTTATTGGGAGGTGGAGAGTTTGCGGCCCCAGTGTGACCTGGTAAAGCAACGCCGTTGTTGCCCATCTTCTCTTGGTTGCACAGTCGTCTTGGGGAGGACAAGTTATCTTCCGCGAAACAACACACCTGGCTTTCAATTCCTGCTGTGGCCTCCCCCCTCAGAAAGTCTTCGTGAGTACGCCCACAACGCCGGACGACTCGCCTCAAGCTAACGTTCTGTTTTTCTCGCCCCAGAGGTGGGCAGTCCCCAGGTCCAAGGCAGCGTTTGTCAAAGCGGTTCTTTGAATCTAGGAAGCGTTTCTGCTGCCTTAGGACACGGGGTAGGGGTCTGCACTAGGGTGCAAGATGTAAACGACGAGCTGCCCGTCCTTTTTTCTGGGCCTTGTAAGCAATGTTGAGTTGAAGACAACTATACGGCGAAAGAAGGGCTGTGAAGGGCCTCTTTTTTAAAATGCTAGCATGCGGCAAATTGACACAACTGTGAGCTCTCCGTTCCATGCGCACCTTGGACGTGCAATGGACGGAGAGAAACCTCAAGGTAAATGCTCTGTGGTCCATTTTGGAGATAAGGCTTGAAGCAACACTTTATTTTCCTCACTGGGATTCAGAGAGCTGCGGGCTCAGTTCTCCCTGGGAACCAGTGTTGTTGCACAATTTCTCTCCATAGCACAACTGCCTTTGTGACGACAAGTGAGTTTCCTGGAATTATATTGGATGTTGCATTCCTCGGTATGTCCCCATTCTTCGGTAGTCTTCAGGGAGTGGGCCAACAACATGGCATCTCTAGCCTTAAGCCACTGCTCAGGTTTGCTCCTAAACAGGTAGGCATGCAACAGGGTGCATGCAGCCTCAGCCCCTGTGTTTCTTGAACTCTAGAACGCGTACCAGGTCTCCTTCGAGTTCTCAGGTCTGCCCTAGGATCTGAGACGGACTCGAAGGACCTCCTGTGTCTTCAGGGATTGCGAGCAGTGCACCGTTGGGAAGCGCTAGAGGCCAGGTCACGGGCACTGAAGGGCTTCGTTGGAGCAACACCTAGATTGCCATAGCTCAGAAACAGCCAGCTCTCATCAGCGTTCTGTTCGCTCCTTCATGCAAAACGTGTCTGCTTTTCTGCCGAACACAGAGCACACACACGCACAGAAAACGATTCTACCCCGCATTCAGGGAACTCACACCTGATGGAATTCGCCCCGCGGGGCCGGTGGAGTTTACGTGTAGCCTGAACACTTTCAGGGTTTCCCTTGAAAGCCAGGTATTCCGGAGATACACTGTACACCCAGGCCTCACTGACCCATTCACCACCATCACGACCCCCTGTACCACAGACTTTACTCACTAAAGGGTTTAGTTGGTCAGCTGAATGTGCAGGAGGTAGTCAGAAAGTGCGGTATAAGACGCCGTGCCCTCCCCTTGGAAACGGCAGTGTGACGGGAAGTTTATTTTCCACGGTGGGATGTCGACGCGCGGCCTCAAGGTTACCCGATAACAGTGTAGTGGCCTATCTTTCCTTCACTGCAGAATTGCTTTTGTGAGGACGAGTGATTTTTCCATGAGGCCAAACGTTGCCCTTCAGTTCCTGCTGGGTGCTCATGCCTCAGCAATTGCTGTTGACTAAGGCAAACGAATAGGGGGACTGGCCCCATGCGAACGTACTGTTCTCTTCGTGATACGGATAGGCAGGCAACAGGTTCCGGGCAGCGACAATCACGGGGGTGCTTTAAGTGTAAGAAGCATTTCTGGTGTCTCAGGACAAACAGGTCTGCCTTAGTACCCAAGACGTGCACGACAAACTGCCCGTCGCTTCTAGGGCTTGAGAGCAGCGCTCGGTAGAGGACAGCTATATACCGAAAGAAGGGCAGTAAAGGCCTTCTTTTGCTAAGCATCCAGAATGTGGTGAGGGAAACAAATTGAGCATCTCCCTTCTGACGCACCTTGGAGATGCAAAATAGGAAAAGGCACAGCAGGGTAAATGCTCTGTGGTCCCTCTGGAAAACACGGCTGGAGGGGAAACTTTATTTTCCTCATCGGGATCTTTTACCGAGCCGCGGGCTCGATTCTCCCCCTAGAAACGCGGTTGCTGCACATCTTCTCTTCATGACACAGTGGCCATTGTGAGATGACGTGAGTTTCTGGGAAAGAAACTTGGCGGTTGCCGTTCCTTGGTAGCTGGTCATCCTTCAGCAATCCTCAGGGAATGGGCCAACCACATGGGAGCTCTAGCCTCAAGCTAACGTCCAGGTTTTCTCATGACAGAGTTAGGGAAGCAACGGATCGCATAGAGCCTTAGTCCCTGTGGTTCTTGAACTCTAGGAAGCACGGCAGCTCTCTGTTGGACTCGCGGCTCTGCACTAGGTTCCAAGACGGGCTAAAGGACTGCCTGTGTCTCCGGGGAGCTGTGCGCCATCTACCGCTGGGAACAGCTACATGCCGACTGATGGGCATGGAAGGGCTTCGTTGCTTAGACGCCAAGATTGCCATAGCTTGAAAGTAGCACACTTCTCAACGATCCGTGGCTTCCCTCACGCAAAGTGAGTCTTCACTCTTGAGGGAGCCCGAGCTGCACTGGGAAATACAGTTAGCCTACCATTGCTCCTGCAAACGAATCCCCGACGTCAGTCTACCCCAAGCGGCAGCTACACTTTAAGTCCAGCCTCAAAACTTACGGGCTTTTCCGGAACCGGTAGGTAGTCTAGAGAAACATTGTCACCTAGGCCTAACTAAGCCATCACCTTGATATCATCGCACCACAGTCAGGACTCCCAGCATGGCGGTGGTTACTAGCGTCACGATCCGCTGTGTCCACTGGATGTGCAGTGGAGAGTCAGGTACGACTTGGTAATATGCTGCTTTGCCCTGCGTGAAGCTGAGGCTTCCTGGCAGAGTCTCTTTTTCTCATTGGGAGGTGGAGAGTTTGCGGCCCCAGTGTGACCTGGTAAAGCAACGCCGTTGTTGCCCATCTTCTCTTGGTTGCACAGTCGTCTTGGGGAGGACAAGTTATCTTCCGCGAAACAACACACCTGGCTTTCAATTCCTGCTGTGGCCTCCCCCCTCAGAAAGTCTTCGTGAGTACGCCCACAACGCCGGACGACTCGCCTCAAGCTAACGTTCTGTTTTTCTCGCCCCAGAGGTGGGCAGTCCCCAGGTCCAAGGCAGCGTTTGTCAAAGCGGTTCTTTGAATCTAGGAAGCGTTTCTGCTGCCTTAGGACACGGGGTAGGGGTCTGCACTAGGGTGCAAGATGTAAACGACGAGCTGCCCGTCCTTTCTGGGCCTTGTGAGCAATGTTGAGTTGAAGACAACTATACGGCGAGAGAAGGGCTGTGAAGGGCGTCTTTTTTGTTAAAATGCTAGAATGCGGCAAGTTGACACAACTGTGGGCTCTCCGTTCCATGCGCACCTTGAACGTGCAATGGACGGAGAGAAACCACAAGGTAAATGCTCTGTGGTCCATTTTGGAAATAAGGCTTGAAGCGACACTTTATTTTCCTCACTGGGATTCAGAGAGCTGCGGGCTCAGTTCTCCCTGGGAACCAGTGTTGTGGCACAATTTCTCTCCACAGCACAACTGCCTTTGTGACGACAAGTGAGTTTCCTGGAATTATATTGGATGTTGCATTCCTCGGTATGTCCCCATTCTTCGGTAGTCTTCCGGGAGTGGGCCAACAACATGGGATCTCTAGCCTTAAGCCACTGCTCAGGTTTGCTCCTGAAACAGGTAGGCATGCAACAGGGTGCATTCAGCCTCAGCCCCTGTGTTTCTTGAACTCTAGGACGCGTACCAGGTCTCCTTCGAGTTCTCAGGTCTGCCCTAGGATCCGAGACGGACTCGAAGGACCTCCTGTGTCTTCAGGGATTGCGAGCAGTGCACCGTTGGGAAGCGCTAGAGGCCAGGTCACGGGCACTGAAGGGCTTCGTTGGAGTAACACCTAGATTGCCATAGCTCAGAAACAGCCAGCTCTCGTCAGCGTTCTGTTCGCTCCTTCATTCAAAACGTGTCTGCATTTCTGCCGAACACAGCACACACACGCACAGAGAACGATTCTACCCCGCATTCAGGGAACTCACACCTGATGGCATTCGCCCCGCGCGGCCGCTGGAGTTTACGTGTAGCCTGAACATTTTCAGGGTTTCCCTTGAAAGCCAGGTATTCCGGAGATACACTGTACACCCAGGCCTCACTGACCCATTCACCACCATCACGACCCACTGTACCACAGACTTTACTCACTAAAGGGTTTAGTTGGTCAGCTGAATGTGAGGAGGAAGTCAGAAAGTGCGGCAGAAGACGCCGTGCCCTCCCCTTGGAAACGGCAGTGTGAC
>NW_006789396.1:0-414 GCF_000442215.2 Lipotes vexillifer | reverse complement strand
CTGGTGGCACAGTGGTTAAGAATCTGCCTGCCAACGCAGGGGACATGGGTTCGAGCCCTGGTCAGGGAAGATCCACATGCCACGGAGCAGCTAGGCCCAGGTACCACAACTACTGAGCCTGCAGGCCACAACTACTGAAGCTGGCACACCTAGATTCGGTGCTCCACAAGTTCAGCAAGAAAAGCCACCGAATGAGAAGCCTGTGCACCTCAACTAACAGTAGCCCCCTCTTGCAGCAACTACAGAAAGCCTGCATATAGCAACGAAGACCCAACGCAGCCAATCAATTAATTATTTTTAAAAAGTACTATATCCTCCTGTACAAATTCTCTGGGAAGAACAGAGAGATGCCATGGGAGAGTGAGAAAGACCAATATTTAGTGCACATCTCTCATGCAGGTGCTCTGCTGGCTC
>NW_006789395.1:0-1471 GCF_000442215.2 Lipotes vexillifer | reverse complement strand
TGTGGGATCTGCCCGGACCAGGGCTCGAACCTGTGTTCCCTGCATTGGCAGGTGGATTCTTAAGCACTGCGCCACCAGGGAAGCCCTGTACTCTTGATCTCAATGCTTTCACCATCTCCCCAAATATTTCTCGCTCTCTACTAGTACATCATCATCTTCACCTTTCTCTCCATTAACCCACATGTGCTGTGAGCCGACAAATTCCACGGTCTTCAAACATGTTTCTCACTCAGTCTTTCTATCCATTTCCAAAGCCACTGACTTATTTCAATTCCACATTATCTCTTGCTTGGATTATTCTTACCTCCATGAACCACTCATTCTCTAGCTTTTCCCTCTGGATTTCTGATGCTTAGAATTCATATTTCCCTGGGATTGCTCCACATATGGCTTGATCAAAGTTCAGGTGGTATCACCAGGAACCAGTTTCATATCTTCTCCCTGCCCTGCTTCCTCTGTGCTGACTCTATTCCTAGGCTCTATTCCATTCCCGTGGTGCTACCATAACTCTGGCCTTTCTCATTCAAGTCGGCAAATTAAAGACCTAAAATTGAGCCTCATTGGCTCTGATTGACCAGATTTGTGTCATGAACCCCATCTTGAACCGATTATTGTGTTCAAGAGTACAGAATGTTCTTATTGGCTTAAGACTAGGCCACATGCTCCACCCTTGGTAAGGGGCTGGAAGAAGTTTCACCCGAAGCACAACGGTTGAAAGTGGGGGAAGAATGGTTTCCTTAAAGCAAAACCAGGGTACCATTGTCACAAGAAGGCAGATTTGATGTTGAGCATCATCTACTACAAGGTTCCTCTTCCTGTATCCCTTTTCTTACTGAGTGGTACCACCTTTGACTTAACCACCTGAGGTAATCCTTGGCACATCCAATCAAATCCCACCAAATGACAAGATTCTAATCAATTTTTCCTTTCTGTCCTCAATGACAGGTTGCTATCAACTGTCTTATATGTTCACAATCATTCATTCCCTCCAACGCATAACAAATTTCCCTGGCCTACTGACTTTGGATTTTGCCGCTTGATATGCTTTGGCCAGTGGGATTTAAGTGTATGTGACCTTTGTCACAACTGAGCAGAGCTTTAAACGCAGTTGTGTGGCTTGACCAGGGGGCTTTTTCTCCCACCCTCTGCTATGAGAACAACATGTCTCAGAAGGTGGCTGTTCCTTCATCCTGGGTTCCAGAAAGAAAAGATTTGTGCATCTGCATCTAGCAGAGGGATAGCCAACCTGCAGCCTTCATGTTACATGAGGGAAAAATAAGTATATGTTGCCATATGCCATGAGATTTTTTTTTTTCTTTTTTGCGGTACGTGGGCCTCTCACTGTTGTGGCCTCTCCCGTGGCGGAGCACACGCTCCGGACGCGCAGGCTCAGCAGCCATGGCTCACAGGCCCAGCCGCTTCACGGCATGTGGGATCTTCCCGGACTGGGGCACGAACCCGTGTCCCCTGC
>NW_006789393.1:0-2194 GCF_000442215.2 Lipotes vexillifer | reverse complement strand
GCTCCACGGCATGTGGGATCTTCCCAGACCAGGGCTCGAACCTGTGTCCCCTGTATTGGCAGGCGGATTCCTAACCACTGCACCACCAGTAAGTCCCCTTAATAACCTTTTTGAATCCTTTTTTGTACACCACCCCATTCCCATTTACGTCCTCCCCAAGAAGTAACCACTATGCCAAATTCTATTTATTATTCCTATATTTCCCTTATTAGATATACATATCAATTTGCTATGGATTTGTAAAAAATCCATATATTCAGCTGTGTGTGGCCTTAAACCTTATGTAAATGAATCACACTGTAGGTATTTTCTGTAACCTGCTTTTTTGCTCAGCTTCACGTTTGTGGGGTTCATTTGTGTTGGTAGGAGTAGCTGCCATACATTTTCACTTAAATAGAATTTATTTATCCAATGTACCCTCAGTGGATATTTGTGTTGGTTTCAATTTTTGCTTTTACAAATAATACTGCTATAAACATACTTAACTATCTCCTGATACACACACTCAAGAGTTTCTCTGTAGGATATATACATATAGAAGTGGAATTGCTGTGCATGGCTGACTTTACAATGCTAACTTGTTTCCAAAGTGGTCACACCAGTTTATAATCTCACCAGCGGGGTATGAGGCCCACCGTCCGCAAGCTCTCACCAATATTTGCTGTTTACAGTGTTTTTCACTTTTGCCATTCAGGTGGATATGAAATAATATCTCGGTTTTAATTTGCATTTTCCTGATCATTAATGAAGTTGATAATCTTTTCATATGTTTATTGGCCATTCATGTTTCCTCTTCTGGGAAATGCCTATTCAGGTCTTTTTGCCTGTTTTTCTATGGGTTTTTTTCCTCATTAGGTATCGGAGTTCTGTACATATTCTAGATACTAATCCGTTGTCAGTTATAGCTTCTCCCACTTGGTAGCCCATCTTTTCATTTTCATTATATTGTCTTCTGATTTTAAAAAATTCTAAATTTTAATGTGGTTAAATTTATCAGTTGTTTCCTTTGGATTTGTGTTTCTTCTTTATCTTAGAAATCTTTTCCGGCTCCAAGGTCCTAAAAGCCTTCTATATTTTCTTCAAATTTTTTAAAAGCTTCTCCTTTCCCCTTTAATTATTTAACCCCCTGGAACTGTTTTTGGTGCAAGGTATGAGGAAGGGTCCTAGTTTCATGTTTTTCCATGTGATTAACCATTTGTTCCAGCATCAGTTATTGTGAAGTCCATTCTCTTCCCACTTAGCATCATTCCCAGTTCTGTCCTAAGTCTTCATATATGTGTGAGCTGGTTTCTAGGTGCTCTATTTTGTTCCACTGGAAATCTGTCCATCCCTGAGCTTACACCCCACACTGTTAGTTACTATAATTTTATAAGAAATCTTGGTATTTGCTACAGCAAGTCCCCCTCTTGCTCCCCCATCATGTTCTTTTTCTTTAGGACATTCTTGACTCTCATTGGGGCTCTTTTACTTCCACACAGATTTTAAAAACAATTTGTGTAGTTCCTTAAAAACAAAAACAAAAAACTATTGTTATCTTGGTTTTGATTGGCATTGCTTAAAATTGTTGACAAGTACCTTCTTGATATTAAGCATTCCTAACAATGAATATGGAATAGTTATTCATTTGTACGTCTCTTTATTGCCTTTCAAAGTATATTTCTAATTTTCACCATAAACATGTAGAAACTTTTGTTATGTTTACTCCAAGGAATTCCAAGGAATTTTTTATATTATTGCTGCTATTGTAAAATATTCCTTTTTTAAAAAATTACATGTTCTTTTTATTGCTTTATCTGTAGATATTCAGTCCACTTTTGGATGCTGATCATTGCTGAGTAACAAATTACCCCACACTTAGTGGCTTAAAACCACAAACATTTATTATCTCATAGTTTCTTAAAGTCAATAATTTAGGAGGAAATTAGTTGGGCAGTTTTGGCTCAGGGTCTCTAAGGTCACGATCAAGATGTCATCCAGGAGTGCAGTCTTCTGAAAACTTGACGGGGACTGGAGGATCCATTTCCAAGGTCACTCACAGGGCTGTTGTTCAGAGGTCTCTGCTCCTCATCATGTGGGCCTACCCAGGAAGGATGTTCATACTAAGGCAACTGGCTTCTTCCAGCACGAGTGAATCAGAGCGAGAGAGAGAGAGAGAGAGAGAGAGAGAGAGAGAGAGAGAGAGAGAGAGAGAGAG
>NW_006789392.1:0-342 GCF_000442215.2 Lipotes vexillifer | reverse complement strand
AAAAAAAAAAAAAAAAAAAAAAAAAAAGAGTTAATGTATCTGGGGGGAGGGGCAAAATAGGGATAGGGGATTAAGACGTATAGACTACTAATATAAACCAAATAAGCTACAAGGATAGATTGTACAACACAGGGAATATAACCAATATTTTATAACTATAAGTGGAATATAACCTTTAAAAATTGTGAATTAGTATGTTGTACACCTAATATTGTACATCAACTATACCTCAATTAAAAAAAGAAGCTAGGGGCTTCCCTGGTGGCGCAGTGGTTAAGCATCCGCCTGCCAATGCAGGGGACACGGGTTCCAGCCCTGGTCCAGGAAGATCCCACATGCCGC
>NW_006789391.1:0-247 GCF_000442215.2 Lipotes vexillifer | reverse complement strand
ACAGGCCAATATCACTGATGAACATAGATGCAAAAATCCTCAACAAAATACTAGCAAGCAGAAAACAACACCACATTAAAAGGAACATACACCATGATCAAGTAGGGTTTATTCCAGGAATGCAAGGATTCTTCAATATATGCAGCTCAATCAATGTGATAAACCATACTAACAAATTGAAGAGGAAAAACCATATGGTCATCTCAATAGATGCAGAGAAAGCTTTTGACAAAATTCAACACCCATT
>NW_006789390.1:0-520 GCF_000442215.2 Lipotes vexillifer | reverse complement strand
GCATGGTTGGTGGTTAGGATCACCACGTGGGGTCCTTTTCCCATAGAAGGGAGGGGGCCTTTCACGATGCTGATTTCTAGGTTTTAGATACCGCCCGTATCTTGGCCAGATGTAGTGGTGGGCCAAGCCCCTTGGTGTCGGTACTTTATCCTACCTGGATGGCATACATGCATTGTTCCATTTCAAGTGGTCAAAGTATTTGCACTAATACTACAATGGCGATTCACCTTTCACCAGGTATGTAAAGGTCAAAGGGTTTAGCTAAATGAGGGAATTCCAGGGCAAGGATCTGAATTGACTGCCCTTTCTATTCTTGAAAGGCCACCTCTGGATTCTATTCAAAAGGATCATCATCTTTTCCTTTCAGTGTTTCATGTAGAGGCCCCGCCATTAGACTGTAGTTAGCGATCCAGATGCAGCAAACCCTGGTCCCCCAAGGAACCCCTAACCTGTCTTTTAGTTTTAGAAATGGGTAAGGCTGTAAATGGTTTCTTGCCTTTCCTGGGATGGGCTTCTCTGA
>NW_006789389.1:0-273 GCF_000442215.2 Lipotes vexillifer | reverse complement strand
CTACAAGAGACCCACTTCAGATCTAGGGACACATACATACTGAAAGTGAGGGGATGGAAAAAGCTATTCCATGCAAATGGAAATCAAAAGAAAGCTGGAGTCGCAATTCTCAAATCAGACAAAATAGACTTTAACATAAAGACTATTACAAGAGACAAAGAAGGACATTACATAATGATAAAGGGATCAATCCAAGAAGAAGATATAAAGATTGTAAATATTTATGCACCCAACATAGGAGCACCTCAATATATAAAGCAAATGCTAACAGCC
>NW_006789388.1:0-591 GCF_000442215.2 Lipotes vexillifer | reverse complement strand
GGGCTTAGTTGCTCCGCGGCATGTGGGATCTTCCCGGGCCAGGGCTCGAACCCGTGTCCCTTGAATTGTCAGGCGGATTCTTAACCACTGCACCACCAGAGAAGCCCTAGTTGTCATATTAATTGGAAAAAACAAAACAAAAAACCCTTTAAACTTTGGATCCATGCTCCAATTTCCCTTTGATTTTCTGCAGTTTGAATACCACATGCCTAGGTGTAGATTTTTTTTGGTATTTCTTCTTCTTGGTGTCCTCTGGGATTCCCAGTCTGTGGATTGGTGTTGTCATTAATTTTGGAAAATGCTCAGTCATTATTCAAATATTTCTTTTGTCTCTTCCCTCTTTTGCTGGTATTCCCATTACAGTTATGTTACACCTTTTCTCATTGTCCCACAGTTCTTGGGTACTCTGTCCTGATTTTTTCGCTCTTTTTTTCTTTTTGTTTTTGGAAGTTTCTATCGACATATTTTCAAGCTCACTGAAATCTTTCTTTGTCTGTATTATTTCTGCTGATGAGCCCATTAAAGGCATTTTTCATTTTGATTACAGTGTTTTTTTAATCTCTAGCATTTTTTTTTTTTTTTTTTTGGCTG
>NW_006789387.1:0-2577 GCF_000442215.2 Lipotes vexillifer | reverse complement strand
TGGCTCACGGGCGCAGCCGCTCCGTGGCATGTGGGATCTTCCCGGACCGGGGCACGAACCCATGGACCCTGCATTGGCAGGCGGACTCTCAACCACTGCGCCACCAGGGAAGCCCCAGGGAATCATTTTAAAATAACTATTTTAGGCTAATCAAATTATTTTTATCAGGTTACAGGCAGATGCATACTCCATTAATGACTTTTTTACTAGCTAGTGCAAGTACTCTTTCACTTTTTTTCACCCTTCGCTCAATGTATTCAAGATATTTTCTTCATAGACTAAAATTCAAAGCTTTTTTTTTTAAGAGCAGAATTTCTACAGTAGTTTTATATTTTGACATTGCTTTGGAAAATTATAGGATAATTATTTTTCATAGATTATAACTGTCAGAGACTAGGCAAAGAGGACATATTTAGAATTTTGTTTGTTTAAAATTCAATGTTTAGAGCATATGACAACATTAGAGGACAAAACAAATATCAGACACCTTGAAGGATCTGTAATGTACATAAGAATTTTATACTATAAATTACTTCTAACCAATATATTTTTATGAGTTCTTTCTTTCTATTTTCTAATGAGATTGAAAAGAAAGTTAACGCTGGATCATGGAGAAATGCAATCATATCTCTTGAATGGTTTTGACCTGATTGTTTCTTAAACACTTCTTAGTAACTTAATGTACTCATTAAGAGGAAGCATAATCCATGCTATGAGTAAGTGTATAAAATATACTGTCTTACTATACAATTTTTTCATGCAGTTAAAGTAAAATAATCTAAGCAAATTTCAAGCCATGTCAACTCTTTAAATGGAATAACTAAACCCTCTCATAAATAAAACAAAATATCAACATTTATTTTTAAAAATTCAGTAGCAAAGATAAAATAAATAGCACTTACTTAAAGACATCACACAGCTTTAAATACATAAAAACAAACACACCAAAACAATGAAGGCCCAAATTACCAAGGACACTTACTAGGATGCCAGCAGCAATGGAAGCAATAGTATTGCGCTTTTCCCCCCAATCAATGCATTCTGAGCACCTCAAGCCTTCTAGAAATCCAGACATTTTTTTCAGGTCACTTGAAAAAAACAAACAAACAAAACCAACTAAAGTACTTCTATCGACTTGCTTCTAAGCTGACTTATGTTTCTAGAAAATAACTAACAGTTTAGGAATAATTTAATAAAAGTGAAGTTACAAATACTTTACCTGGTTACATATACTTCAGAATATTTGATTTAGCTTTTGATGAATTTCCACATAACTTTGGAAAACAAAATGTGGACTCATTTAAGTTTCTTTTTTTTTTAATTTAAAAGATGGTTTTGGTATATTTTAAGCAATGTAAACAAAAGTGGGCATCCCAATACTGAAAAAATTTTACACTGATTATTAATTTTAATTCCAAACTAAGTTATTATGTGACTTAGATATTTAGTCTAGCAGCACTAGCATAGCAGAGACAAGTGATAAAACTTTGGTTCTGAGTTAAAGCATGGACTCAGATGAAAAATATTTCTCCTAGCAATTTACACATTTTGTCATAGAACATGTTTCTTCACACTCAGATTAAGAAATTAAACAATGCACCCGCCTCACGTCCCTTCACTTCATTATTTTTTCCTTCTCCATGTCTGTCTGTTGGCATCATTTCTATGTAAAGAACACCCGTTTCATTTTACTAAGCTCTATCTCTGACTCTAACATGTTTTCCAGCCAAAAGAAAGCACAAAATTGAAGTCAATATTAATTCAGACCATAAAAAAGAAAGAAGGAAAGAAAGAAAAAAAAAAAAAGAAAGGAAGGAAGGAAGAAATTAAAGAAAGAAGGAAGGAAAGAAAGGAAAGAAAGAAAACGCACTGCTATATTACCATGGATAAGTTACCATAGACGACACTTACATAAAACATTCCTTAGAGCTGGGCCATACAAACCTGGTCTGATACACATCCATAGGATCTCTATTTCAGAATATGAAAAAGCCTGCATTAAGTGTAAATTGTTAATAATCAAGCAAACATCCAAACTCCTACAGTGAATCTTAACCTGTCCATGAAGCTACTCTGTAGCCAGCAACCATGGTTGTTCAAAAACATATCCTAAAAAAGAGCAATGAATCCAGTTGGAAACTCCCTTATAAAAATTAAATTTAAAACTGTGATTATACCCAGTGCTAATATGCCTTTAGGACAAGTCCAATTTTGAAAATTCACTCGTTTTATTCTTCCCTGGGAGGAACGGCAAGCCAGTATGTTGTTTTCGGTTCACCCCAATGACGCCGCCCCGAATGTTTTTCTTTGGTTTATTACCCGCACAACTCATGCCCAAACTCCGCCCTCCAGATTCTGGGGATCTGAGGTGTAGAGAGTGGCCTGCGAGTGGGAAGATGTGGAAACTAGTTCTAGCTCTTGTGGCTCGGCCATCTCCCTCGCCCAGGGAACCAGCCGGCTTACACTCCTTCCGGGGTGTCAGTTTCTGCAGCTCTAAAGTAGGGGGGCATGCTGAGTTTCAGGGATCCTGAGACGTGTCGGGGAGGGCGCTGTCCGGACTGCGGAGGCGGTCGTCCT
>NW_006789386.1:0-260 GCF_000442215.2 Lipotes vexillifer | reverse complement strand
GAAAATATAAACAGACCAATCACAAGCACTGCAATTGAGACTGTGATTAAAAATCTTCCAACAGGGCTTCCCTGGTGGCGCAGTGGTTAAAAGTCCACCTGCTGATGCAGGGGACGCGGGTTCGTGCCCTGGTCCAGGAAGATGCCACATGCCGCAGAGCGGCTGCACCCGTGAGCCATGGCCACTGAGCCTGCGCATCCGGAGCCTGCGCTCTGCAACGGGAGAGGCCACAGCAGTGAGAGGCCCGCGTACCGCAAAAA
>NW_006789385.1:0-1783 GCF_000442215.2 Lipotes vexillifer | reverse complement strand
CTCAGGTGGTCTTTACAATCCAGAGATGGCAGCACACTACCACCCCCTGGTGGCAACACGGCTGAGGTGTAGGATCAACAGCTTGGAAGTAAAATAGCAATTTATACGCAAGCTCTAAAAGGAAAGGTGTAAGGGTTCAAAACTCTGAAAAACTTCAACTTCAGCCTGTGGTCCACACAACTAACCTATATTAAATTCCATGTGGTGCACACTTATTACACAAATGTTAATTTACTTTATTGCAAATACAATTTCATAAAAATAAACCTGGTATGCATGCATCTTTAGACCTACTGGCTAGTGGGATCTGATAATTTGATGAAAGCAGTAGAGGCTGTAGCAGTAATCCAGGCAGGTACTAGTTTATTGCAAATAAAAGAAAAAATCCAGAGCCTGCCTGAAGGAACTTGAGTCTGGGGGGCAGTTCGTGCTCCCAAGCACTTACAATATGATGAGAGAACTGCTTTGATGGGTGTGTGTACAGTGTTGAGGCAGGACTGGGGAGGGAGCACCTAAATGGGCCTGTGGGACTCAGTGAAGCCATCACAAAGGATGGACACCAGGTCTGGCAAACACACCTGGGAGTGCATTCTGAGAAGAGAAAATAGAAAGTTATTACTGTGGAAATAGTTTACTTTTTTGTACTTTGTCAAAGTTGTTTTTGTTTTGCAGCTTAATGGAAGAGAAAAGCCTCATAATAAAGGAATTCGAGAAGATACCTAAGCCAGGAGTAAGTCTTAGATGATCTAGACTTTGTTAAATACAGCTGGATTGAAACATCCCTTTTGATAAATATTAACGTTTATCACAACAACCATCCCTGAAACATTTGAAAGACCCAGAAATCTTAACAATGGATGGTGCTGAAAGGAATATCTGCATAACTTTTACAGTAAACATAAGTGGTGCCTATTATAGGATTTAGCTATTTGGCATCTAATTCAGGTTATGTTTAGTTGGACAATATCTGCTTTGTTTTCAGAAGAAAAAACGGTTGGCACTTAAAAACATTATTTTTGCTATAGCTATTACTCTCATAGCTTCCTGACTGTCTCAAGCTTATTACAAGAAATTTTTATAAAGGTGCATCACTTATTAATTCCTGCCTAACAAACTGCCCCAAAACAGTGGTTTAAAACAACAGCCATTTCTTATTTTCCTCAGTTCTGAATTCTTCTGGTCTGAGCTGGCTCATTTGGGGCTGGAAGGCCTAGGATGGCTTCATTCATATGCCAGCCAGTTGGGCCGCTAGTTGGTCTAAGGTCACAGGTCACTAGTTACTCTCATGACGGTGGAAGTGTTTCCAGTCTCAGGAAAGAGACAGACAGTCTCAAGAGAGGGCAAACCCCAACTCACGCACTTTTCAAGCCTCTGCTTAAATCACTGTTGGTAACATCACATTGGTCCAAGCAAGTCGCATGGTCACATCTAGAATCAATGGGGAGAGAAATAGGTCCTACCTCTTAATGGGAATAAGGACAAAGACATATTGCAAAGAGGCATGCAAACAAGAATAGGAGGAATTTATGTCCCTTTTTTTGCAATCTGTCATAGAAAGTAAATACAGAGATCATCACACTTTGCATTGCTTTCACCTTCTAAATGGTTATATTTAAAAAGTATGTTGTTGGTGGTCTAATTCCAAGGCATAGAGTAAAATGCCTTTACTCTATATGCATAGAGTAAAATGCTATAATATATATGAGTATGAATATATTAATACATATTATATATTAATATAATTATGTATATATTATATACTAGTACAGAAGTATTCCTAACC
>NW_006789384.1:0-2690 GCF_000442215.2 Lipotes vexillifer | reverse complement strand
TTTTTTTTTTTTTTTTAGTCAGATCCTGTGGGCTTTTTAAACAGGTAGGTTAGTGCAGTGCAATTACTCTAAACCCCAATACATATTTCTAATATATCTCTACTTTTCAAATATATACACACCATATAGTTGATTGGTTCGAATTCCAGGAATATTGTCCCCACCCCCCAGCAAGATCATTTGGATCTTTATTCAAAGTTTCTTTTA
The DNA here is from genome assembly GCF_000442215.2 of Lipotes vexillifer. NCBI lineage: Eukaryota > Metazoa > Chordata > Mammalia > Artiodactyla > Lipotidae > Lipotes > Lipotes vexillifer. Next base: position 2,483 of record NW_006789384.1, on the reverse strand, counting down.
TTCGTATGTGTGAGCAAGAACTGGCGAATGTGCTCATTACCACGTGAATAATCCGTATATGCATTACAATGGCTGGCCAGGCCGGGGGAAATTCTTTTAGAGTCTCTGCATTAATTAGGGGGGGAAATGCCTCACTTAGAATTGGGAACTGGCATAATAATTGTCCTTTCCCAGTACAATATTACCCTTAAAATGAGGATTAAAAAAAGGAATAAATAAAAACCAACAAACACGTAAAATAAAGCAATCCATGCGAAATAAAAATACATAAAATATGAGAATATCCTCAGCTGAGTCTGGAACTAACATTAACAACACCAAGAGAAAGAAATACTTCCTTGGAAAACGAGAAGATGCGAACCAACGGGATGAACTAACTTAGTGGCTGCAGCCGATACTTTACTCAAGGGTGAAAGGCGCAGCTGGATTCCAACTTCTCCAAAGTTGTAGCAAGTTCACACAACAAGCCCTTGAAATTGTAGGAAGGAAACCCACGCTCCTAATGCTGGACCCTAGGCTCCTGGTCCCCTTCCGTGGGGGAAGATAAGCGAGGTAAGTAGTGAGTAAAAGAAAAGTCCCGGGGTCGGTCTTTCAGATTCTCTGACTGCGCCACAGTGCGCGGGTCGGTTGCGATGCAGAAACATCGCTAATTCAAAGACCACGGCGATTCCCCAACTTTTGCGCTCCCACTGAGGACAACTATAGTCTTTCTTTACCTTTCCTAGGGCGAAAGAAAACAACAAATCCAATCCTGTTTCTCCACCCCTTTTCCCCTCCCCCTACTTCTCTACTACTGTAGTAAAACATGGTCAACAGATCAAAAGCACAATCATCTCCAAATGTGATTAGACCGGACAAAGTAAAATATCTACCTCAGAGTTGATTGTTTTCTTCTTTAATATGGCTGTTGCCTGGCTTCTCTTTTGCTTGTTATCAGCTGCAGAGATTATCCGATTTGGGGCTACAGGCTTGGACCCGCGCTGCCAATTTAAGAAACAGAATTCGTGGAGAAAGAGAGAGGAAAAAAGAAAATAAATAATAATAATAATAATAATAAATAGCTGTGATAAGTCGGGGAGTTTTGCAAGATGCTCTTTGCTTTCCCTCGCCCCTAAACAGGAAAATGTAGAAAAGAAAGTTTTTGAAGTTAGGGAACAAAGAAAGCAAACCACTTGTTTCTTAGACAATAGCAGGGCCAGAGTAATCCAAACACCCACCCAGCAGATGAGTACTTTGCTTGTCTAGTTTGCAATTATTCCTATACAAGAAGCATCATTTCCCCCTATAACCACGTTTCCAAAGGGCTATTGTGCTGTGCAGAAATCGAAAACAAAACCAGCCAACCTGGTTCTGATTTGGCTCAATACCCCATCTGCTAAGCTACATGAAATTTTTCAGAATTGACTCCTTTCTGGCAACAAGTGGCATACATCAGTTTAAGTCCCCATCATGCTTATTCATGTTGCTTAGAAAACGAGGGGGTGGGTTTACAATATATGTCCCTAGTTTCTATTTTGGAAATGACATAAGCATTTCCATTTTTTCGAGAGTACTTATTCAATTAATCATCCAGCCATTTATTTGTTGCACTTAACATTAGCACATGCTACTGGACTAGAATACCAAGGTTTTAGGTACTTCGCTTTCTTGGCTGAGCACAGTATATTCCCCGAGGAGTTGGGTATAATCACAGTGTTATCCAAATAAATGAAAGACTCAAGCATAATTTCAGTGTCCATATTTCAAAAATTTATTTATCTCAAACTGTGCATAATGGAGTAAAAACTTAAGTTGAAAATGTACCTGTTATAAGGATGGTATTAGTTCAAATATATACATGGATTCTCGGCAGACTGATTCAATAATACAGAGCCGAATCTTTAAAATACAACTACGGAAAATAAAAGGGGGGAAACCTTAAAATATCACAGTAAATTTACAGAAATATTACAAACCATAAGAAAATATTTCAAACACAGTAATTTCATGTTTTTTTTTATCTGAACAAAATGGAAAGTTGGGAAACAAAAAAAGCTATTATAAATTACCAACGATGTCAACCTGCATGGCCATTTTTGCTTTTAACAGTAAGTTAAAAATTTAGTACAATCTAAAACTTTTGCCCCTTTAAAGACCACGGAGATGGTTTTGCCAGTACTTATTCTAATTTTTTTCCTTTTGTACAATTTTTAAACAATTAAAATTCCAAATCTGATTAATTTTCTTCTTTCCACGTTTGCAACTGTCCTAAATTTCAGCTGAAGAATCAAAATTCAGCAAGAAGCCTCTCCTTGAAAAATATTGGCAAATTCTCAGCTTATAAACAATGGACATTTTGATTGCCATGTTTATCTCGATAAATACTGTACAAAAGTTGCTTGCAAATATTAAAACATTTTTTTTCGTCGCTTGGAGACTAGCTCTAAATATTATTGGTAAAGACTTTTGCAAACTTTCTGCAAAGCTCCTACCGTATCACTAGA
>NW_006789383.1:0-1032 GCF_000442215.2 Lipotes vexillifer | reverse complement strand
AGACAAGCAAAAGCTGAGAGAGCTCAGCACCACCAAACCAGCTTTACAACAAGTGCTAAAGGAACTTCTCTAGACAAGAAACACAAGAGAAGGAAAAGACCTATAATAACGAACCGAAAACAATTTAGAAAATGGGAATAGGAACATACATATCGATAATTACCTTAAATGTAAATGGACTAAATGCTCCCACCAAAAGACACAGATTGGCTGAATGGATACAAAAACAAGACCCATATATATGCTGTCTACAAGAGACCCACTTCAGACCTAGAGACACATACAGACTGAAAGTAAGGGGATGGAAAAAGATATTCCATGCAAATGGAAACCAAAAGAAAGCTGGAGTAGCAATTCTCATATCAGACAAAATAGACTTTAAAATAAGGACTATCAGAAGAGACAAAGAAGGACACTACATAATGATTAAGGGATCGATCCAAGAAGAAGATATAACAATTGTAAATATTTATGCACCCAACATAGGAGCACCTCAATACATAAGGCAAAAACTAGCAGCCATAAAAGGGGAAATCGACAGTAACACATTCATAGTAGGGGACTTTAACACCCCACTTTCACCAATGGACAGATCATCCAAAATGAAAATAAATAAGGAAACACAAGCTTTAAATGATACATTAAACAGGATGGACTTAATTGATATTTATAGGACACTCCATCCAAAAACAACAGAATACACATTTTTCTCAAGTGCTCATGGAACATTCTCCAGGATAGATCATATCTTGGGTCACAAATCAAGCCTTGGTAAATTTAAAAAAATTGAAATTGTATCAAGTATCTTTTCCGACCACAATGCTATGAGATTGGATATCAATTACATGAAAAGATCTGTAAAAAATACAAACACATGGAGGCTAAACAATACACTACTTAATAACAAAGTGATCACTGAGGAAATCAAACAGGAAATTAAAAAATACCTAGAAACAAATGACAATGGAGGCACAATGACCCAAAATCTATGGGATGCAGCAAAAGCAGTTCTAAGAGGGAAGTTTATAGCAA
>NW_006789382.1:0-992 GCF_000442215.2 Lipotes vexillifer | reverse complement strand
CTAGGATTAGGGTAAGGGAATGGAGACGGTTTAGGCTAAAGGTTACGTTACGACAACGGTTGAGGGTTAGCGTACATGTTAGGGTACAGGTTGGTGTTAGCGTATGGTTTAAGATTAGGGCACGGGTTAAGGTAAGGCTTCGGGTAAGTGTTAGGGCTAGGGTTACGATTAGGGTTAAGGTTAGGGTTAGGGTTAGGGAACGGGGATGGTTTAGGGTACAGGTTAGGGGACGACAACATTTGAGAGTTAGCGTACGTGTTAGGGCAAGGGTTAGTGTTAGCGTACGTGTTAGGATTAGGGCACGGGTTAGGGTATGGTTTCGGGTAAGGGTTAGGGTCAGGGTTAAGGTTAGGGTTAGGCTTAAGGAACAGGGACGGTTTAGGGTACAGGTAAGGGTACGACAACGGTTGAGTGTTAGCGTGTGTTAGGGCACGGGATAGTGTTAGCGTATGGGTTAAGAATAGGGCTTGGGTTAGGGTAAGGCTTTGGAAAGGGTTTGCTTTAGGGTTAGGGTTAGGCTTAGGGTTGGGAACGGGGACGGTTTAGGGTAAACGTTAGGGTACGACAAAGGTTGAGGGTTAGCGTACGTGTTAGGGCATGGCTTAGTGTTAGCGTATGGGTTAGGATTAGGGCACAGGTTAGGGTAAGGCTTCGAGTAAGTGTTAGGGTTAGGTTTAGGGTTACCGTTAGGGAACGGGGACGGTGGGGGGTAAAGGTTAGTGTACAACAACGGTTGAGGGTTAGCTTACGTGTTAGGGCATGGGTTAGTGTTAACGTATGGCTTAAGATTAGGGCACGGGTTATGGTAAGGCTTCGGGTAAGGGTTAGGGTTAGGGTTAGGGTTAAGGAACGGGGATGGTTTACGGTACAGGGCCCAGATTCTATTTTTATCTCCCAGGGATTTTTAATGGGCTTTGCCGGTGACAAAATCCTCTGCCTTTTGTCCCGTTCCTCATTCTTGGAGTGCTGAGGGTGCAGACCCCTCTTCTGTA
>NW_006789381.1:0-323 GCF_000442215.2 Lipotes vexillifer | reverse complement strand
CAGGATGGGGAGAGGGCATCAGGGCTGCATTTATCTTGTGTGCATTTATCTGTAGGGAACAGGTGGGGCTGTACATTCATCTGGGGCAGGGTATGGAACCTGGGTCCTTACCTCGCCAAAGCCGGTCAGCCGACTGACATTGCTGTAGAAGGGGTGGATACCCTTTGCTGAGCTCTGTGCCCTGCAGGATGCCCAGGAGGCAGTCTGACTGGTGGCCATGACTTGGCTACATGAGCCTAGAAAGAGGTTCTGTCGAACCGTCTACACCTGCAACTCCCTGGTGCAAGAGGAGGGACCCAAACTGGGCTGTGCCTGGCAGTAGG
>NW_006789380.1:0-247 GCF_000442215.2 Lipotes vexillifer | reverse complement strand
TGGGCCCTGAAACACTTAATAGTATTAAGTGATTGGGGAGAAGCAAGCATCTGGCAAACAAGAATGAGAAGGAGTGGCCAGGGAAGCGGAAGAAAAATCAAGAGTGTGTTTTGATAGCCAAGTGGAAACATTGTTCTGGGAAAGAGAAAGTGATCCACTGGGTCACATATCAGGTGAATCTGTGCTGACTTTGCCCTGAGGGCAGTGGCAAATCAGAGGAGCGACCAGAGGTGAAATGACCATTCTG
>NW_006789379.1:0-1133 GCF_000442215.2 Lipotes vexillifer | reverse complement strand
CGGGTAAGGGTAAGGGTTAGGGTTAGGGAATGGGGACGGTGTAGGGTACAAATTAGGCTACGAGAAGGGTTGAGGGATAGCGTACGTGTCAGGGCACGCGTTAGTGTTATCGTACGGATTAGGATTAGGGTACGGGTTAGGGTAAGGCTTAGGGTTAGGGTTAGGGTTAGGGAACAGGGACGGTTTAGGGTACAAATTAGGCTATGACAACGGTTGAGGTTTAGCGTACGTGTTAGGGCACGGGTTAGTGTTAGCGTACGGGTTAGGATTAGGGCACGGTTTAGGGTAAGGCTTCGGGTAAGTGTTAGGGTTAGGGTTAGGCAACGGGGACGGTGTAGGGTACAGGTTAGGGTACGAAAAAGGGTTAGGGTACGACAACGGTTGAGGGTTAGCATACGTGCTAGGGCATGGGTTAATGATAACGTATGGGTTAGGATTAGGGCACAGGTTAGGGTGAGACTTTGGGTAAGGATTAGGGTTAGGGTTAGGGAACGGGGACAGTTTAGGGTATAGGTTAGGGTACAACAGCGGGTTAGGGTTAGCGTACGTGTTAGGGTATGGGTTAGGATTCGGGTATGTGTTAGGGAAAGGCTTCGGGTAAGGGTTAGGGTTAGGGTAAGGGTTAGAGTAAGGAAACGGGTACGATTTAGGGTACAGTTTAGGGTATGACAGCGGTTTAGTGTTAGCGTACGTGTTAGGGCATGGGTTAGTGTTAGCGTATGGGTTAGGATTAGGGCATGGGTTAGGGTAAAGCTTCGGGTAAGGGTTAGGGTTAGGGTTAGGGAACGGGGACGGTTTAGGGCACAGGTTAGGGTACGAAAACTGTTTAGGGTTAGCGTACGTGTGAGGGCACGGGTTAGTGTTAGCGTACAGGTTAGGATTAGGGTACGGGTTAGGGTAAGGCTTAGGGTTAGGGTTAGGGTTAGGGAACAGGGACGGTTTAGGGTACAAATTAGGCTATGACAACGGTTGAGGTTTAGCGTACGTATTAGGGCACGGGTTAGTGTTAGCGTACGGGTTAGCATTAGGGCACGGGTTAGGGTAAGGCTTCGGGTAAGGGGTAGGGTTACGGTTAGGCAACAGGGAGCATTTAGGGTACTTGTTAGGGTACGACAACGGTTTAGGTTAGCATA
>NW_006789378.1:0-858 GCF_000442215.2 Lipotes vexillifer | reverse complement strand
TAATACTTATATATGCTAAAAAAATACTTCTAGGAGGGTATTCAACGAATGGGTAACAGTGATTGTGTCTGGCTAGGAGAGCAGTGTACAACCAGGGATATATGGAGGTTTATTTTTCATTGTATACTCTTTTGAACTGTTTGAATTTTTTACCATGTTTGCATATCTTATAAAGTTTTTCTATTAAATTTATTTGAGGCATTCATTATTGTTATAGAATCATCTAGGGAGCCTGTTAAAAATGTAGTTTGGCAGAACCACTGCGAGATGTTCTAATTCAATGGGTCTTGGGTGGGGCCTGTGGTACCACATTTTTAACATGCTCTTAGATGACTTTGATGAAGGTGGTTCTAAAACCACACTTTGACAAGGGCTTTTGTAAGGAATATCCAGAGTGTAAGAGAGTCCTTGCCTGTGAGCATAGGACAGAATGACAAGGCAAAAAAGATTGCTGAATGGCTGTTAATTTTAGGGAAATCTGTTTTTTTATTGAGCTGTGTATTGTTCTCTCCTTTTGATTTTATTTCTACCTTCACAATGGAGAGAAACACTTGGCAAAAGCATCAAAATGACAAAAAGTTAACAGTGGATGTGCTAGGGCAATGGGTTACTTTACTCTTTTCTTTAGTTTGCATAATTTCTTCTGCAATAAAAATATATTTATAAGAAAAAGAAAGACACATACTGGACAAAACAAATCTAATTAGTTTACTCTGAGCCTTAGAGGAAAAAAAAATTGCCTGAAATTCAAACTTCCAAGAAATGAGGTGTTTAAAACAGTAGATTGATATATGAAACCCCCAACCCCTCAATCACCCATTCACATACACACACACACACACACACACACACACACAC
>NW_006789377.1:0-207 GCF_000442215.2 Lipotes vexillifer | reverse complement strand
ATGGCTTCACAGGCGAATTCTATCAAACATTTAGAGAAGAGCTAACACCTATCTTTCTCAAACGCTTCCAAAACATAGCAAAAGGAGTAACACTCCCAAACTCATTCTACGAGGCCACCATCACCTTGATACCAAAACCAAAATAGGATGTCACAAAGAAAGAAAAGTACAGGCCAATATCACTGATGAACATAGATGCAAAAATCC
>NW_006789376.1:0-201 GCF_000442215.2 Lipotes vexillifer | reverse complement strand
TGGGGTTTTTTTTGTTCTTCTTTCTCTAATTGCTTTAGGTGTATGGTTAGGTTGTTTATTTGATATGTTGCTTGTTTCTGAGGTAAAACTGTATTGCTATAAACTTCCCTCTTGGAACTGCTTTTGTTGCATACCATTGGTTTTGGGTCATCATGTTTTCATTGTCATTTGTTTCTAGGTATTTTTTGATTTCCTGTTTGA
>NW_006789375.1:0-246 GCF_000442215.2 Lipotes vexillifer | reverse complement strand
ACCCGGGGGCGAGGGTCAGAACTTCTCCCCAGCAGCCTCCATGTGACATTGATTGTCCCCAGGCCTCCTGCCTCCCTACTCGTCCACCTGAGCACCAGTCTTGGAAGTGTTATAGATTCTAAAGACCATAAAGGGTTCAGGAGAGTGATGTGCAGAGACGCTGTGGGGGCCGGTTTTTCCTCACCCCACATTTGTTCGGCCACCTTCGGCTGCCCGTTTCTGCCAGCCTAGATGATTTGACCAGTA
>NW_006789374.1:0-204 GCF_000442215.2 Lipotes vexillifer | reverse complement strand
CTATTATTCAACATAGTTTTGGAAGTCCTAGCCATGGCAATCAGGGAAGAAAAAGAAATAAAATGAATACAAATTGAAAAGAAGAAATAAAACTGTCACTGTTTGCAGATGACATGATAATATATAGAGAGAATCCTTAAAATGCCACCAGAAAATTACTAGAGCTAATCAGTGAATTTGGTAAAGTTGCAGGATACAAAATTA
>NW_006789373.1:856503-970255 GCF_000442215.2 Lipotes vexillifer | reverse complement strand
TTTTTTTTTTTTTTTGGTGGTACATGGGCCTCACTGTTGTGGCCTCTCCCATTGCAGAGCACAGGCTCCGGACGCACAGGCTCAGAGGCCAAGGCTCACGGGCCTAGCTGCTCTGCGGCATGTGAGATCCTCCCGGACCGGGGCACGAACCTGTGTCCCCTGCATCGGCAGGCAGACTCTCAACCACGGTGCCACCAGGGAAGCCATACTCTTTTTTAAACTGGCTTCTTTCACTTAGCATAATCATTCTGAGATTTATCTATATTGTTGCATGTATCAATAATTTGTTCCTTGTTATCAGCTGTCCAATATTTCTAGCATTGTTTGTTTTGATGTTAAAAACATTTTCAATTCTCAGTTGAATTGCCTAGGCACCTTTGTAAAAAAAAATCAACTGACTATGACCAAAACAAAACAAAAGTATGCCCCATGTACAGGAGAAAGATCAGTCAATAGAAACTGTCCCTGAGGAAAAACAAACATTAGATCTACTAGGCAAACACTATCATCTGTTTTAAATATGTTCCAAAAAATAAAGGAAACCATGTCTAAAGAACTAAAGGAAAGTGTGAGAATGGCACCTCACCAAGGAGAGGATATCAATAATGAGGTAGAAATTATGTTTTAAAAAAAAAGAGTTTAGGGCTTCCCTGGTGGCACAGTGGTTGAGAGTCCGCCTGCCGATTCAGGGGACATGGGTTAGTGCCCTGGTCCGGGAGGACCCCACATGCTGCAAAGCAGCTGGACCCGTGAGCCATGGCCGCTGAGCCTGCGCGTCCAGAGCCTGTGCTCCGCGATGGGAGAGGCCACAACAGTGAGAGGCCTGTGTACCGCAAAAAAAAAACAAAAAACAAAAAAAGAGTTTAAAAGTACAATACAAAATGAAAAGTTCACTAAAAGCTCAACAGCACATCTGAACTGGCAAAATAAAAAACTAGCAAACTCAAAAGATATTAGGTTACTTGAGATTATCCAGTCTCATGAACAGAATTTAAAAATAATGAAGAAAAATGAACAGAGCCTCAGAGACTTCTGAGTCACCATCAAATGCAGCAATACACATACAACAGGAGACCCAGGAGAGAAAAGAGAGAGACAGAAAAATTTCAAGAAATAATGGCTGAAATTTTTCCAAATTTCATGAAAAACATTTATGTGGACATTTAAGAAACTCAATAAATCAGAAGTAGAATAAACTCAGAGACCCGTATCCAGGCACATCATAACAAAACTGTCAAAAGATAACAACAAAAAGAATCTTGAGAGCACCAAGAGAGAAGCAACACACCACTTAACAAGAAAGCCTCAATAAGAAAAATATCTGATTTGTCATCAGAAAACAGGATGGCCAGAAGCCACTGAGATGACATAGTCAATGAGCTTAAAGAAAACACCTGACAACCAGGAATTCTATACCCAGCAAAACTGTCCTCAAAAATTAAGGCAAAATTAAGGCATCCCTAGGTACACCAAAACTGAGAGAATTTGTTGCTAATAGGTCTGCCCTATAAAAATTACTAAAGTGAGTCCATCAAGATGAAATGAAAGGATTCTAGATAGTAACTCAAATCCACTGTAAAAAATACTTTGACCTGTAAATGAAAAAACAACATACCAATATATGGCATCCCACTAAAACAGTGCTTAGAGGTAAATTTACAGCTTTAATAAACACCTCGATGCAGGTCTCAAAATCAATAACCTAATGTTCCACTTTAAAAAACTAGAAAACAAAAAGCAAAAGCATGTGGAAGAAAGGAAATAATAAAGATTAGAATGGAGATAAGTAAAATACGGAAAAGAAAAACAATACCAAGAAATCAATGAAACCAAAATTAGTTCTTTGAAAAGATAACAACATTGACAAATCTTTGGCTAGACTATCCAATATAAAGAGAAATATGATTCAAATTACTAATCTGGAAAAGAGAACATTACTACCAATCTTACAGTAATAGAAAATATCTTAAGGGAATACTATGAGCATTTGTTGTTAGCAAGTTAGGTAACCTACATGGAATGGACAAATTCAAAGAAAAGACATAAAATGAACTACCAAAACTGACCCAAGAAGAAATAGAAAATCTGAATAGATCTATAAAAAGTAAAAAGACGGAATGAGTAATAAAGAAAACTGACCTCAAAGAAAAGTCCAGGCCCAAATGGCTTCATAGGTGAATTCTATCAACTCTTCCAAAGAATAAAGAAGAGAACACTTTCAAACTGTATCAATGAGGCCAGTATTAGCCTCATTCCAAAATCAGACAAAAACATTACAAGAAAAGAAAACTACAGACCCATATTCCTTACGAATAAAGACACAAAAATCCTCAACAGAATACTAGAAAACTGAATATGGCAATATATGGCAATATATTAAAAGAATTATACATCATGACCAAGTGGGATTTATCCTAGAATGCAAGGTCAGTTCAACATACAAAAATCAATCAATGCAATACACCATATTAATAAAAAGGTCAAAACCTACATGATAGTCTCAACAGACACAGAAAAAGTACTTGACGATAGCCAACATCCCTTAATGATAAAGAAACTCAAAAAGTTAGGAATAAAAAGTAATGTCCTCAAACTGATAAAGGGCATCTATGAAAAACCCACACCTAATTTCATACTGACTGGTAAAAGACCAAAAGTTCTACCCTTAAAAACATGAAGAAGACAAGGATGTCTGCTTTTGCCACTTTTATTCAACACTGTACAGGAAGTTCTACCCAAAGAAATTATACATGAAAATAAATAAAAACCGTATACACTATAAAATGAGAAGCATTACATCTCTATTCACAAATGGTATGATTTTGTATATAAAAAATTCTAAGGAATACACACACAAAAATCTATAAAAGCTAATAAACAAGTTCAGCTAGGTTGAAGAATACAAGATGAATATACAAAATCAACTGCCTTTTTACCCACCACCAATGAATAATTCAAAGTGAAATTAAGGAAACAACTTCATTTACAAAGCATGAAAAGAATAAAATACTTGGGAATAAATCTAGCAAAAGAAATGTAAGATTTGTACACTGAAAACTATAAAACATCAGTGAAAGAGACTAAAGAAGATCTAAACTAACTGAAAGACATTCTATGTTCATGGGTAGGAAGACACAATATTGTTAAGATAGCAATATTCTCCCAAATATAGCTAAAGATTAAATGCAACCTCTATCAAAATCCCAAGTGGCTCTTTTGCAGAAATTGAAAAGCTGATCCTAAAATTCATAGGAAAACACAGGGGACCCAGAATAATCAAAACAATCTTGAAAAAGAAGAACATCAAAAGGTACCAGCTTCCAGTTATAAAATAAATAAGTCACGGGGAATGTACAGCATGTGTGACTACAGTTAATACTGTATTGCATATTTGAGAAGTGCTAAGAATAGATCTTAAAAGTTGTCACCACAAGAAAAATGTTGTAATTATGTATCTGGTGACAAACATCAACTATACAAATATCAAATCATGTTGTACACCTGAAACTAACATAATGTTATGTATCAATAATACCATAATACATCAACTGAAAAAAAGAGAAGAAAAAGAAGAACAAAGCTGGAGAACTGACACTTTCCAGTTTCTAAGCTTACTACAAATTACAGTGATCAAGATAGGGTGGTGCTGCTATAAGGATAAACATACAGATGAGTGGAATAAAGTTGAGATTCCAGAAATAAACTCTGACACTGATGGTCAAATGATTTTAAACAAGGGTATTAAGACAACTCAACAGGGGAAAAACAGTTTTTTCAACAAATGGTGCTGTGACAACTGAATATCCATATGCTAAAGAATGAAGCAGGATCACTACCTCATACCATATACAAAAATTAACTCAAAATGGACCAAAGCCCTAAATGTAAAAGTTAAAACTATAAAACTCTTAGAAGAAAACATGATCTTGGACTAGTCAATTGTTTCTTAGATATGACACCGAACTCACAAGAAACAATAAAAAATAAACTGGACTTCATCAAAACTCAGACTTGTTTTGCCTTAAAGGGCACTATAAAAAAAGTGAAAAGACAATCTACAGAATAAGAGAAAATATTTGCAAATTGTATATCTGACAAAAGAAACAATAACCCAATTAAAAATAGGCAAAGGATTTGAATAGACATTTCTCCAAAGGAGGTATACAAATGGTTAATAAGCACACGAAAAGATACTCAACCTCATTAGCCATCAGGGAAATGCAAATCAAAATCAAAATGTGATACCACTATCCATCCACTATGATGACTATACCCAGAAAGACAGACAGTAACAAGTGTTCGGAAATTACAATACCTTCATACATTGCTGGTGGAATATAAATTATGCAGCTACTTTGGAAATGGTTTGGCAATTCCTCAAAAAGGTAAATATGGAATTAACATATTACCTAGCAATTCAACTCCTACAACAGTATATACCCAAGAATTGAAAACATATGACCACAAAAATGTTCATATAATTATTCATAACAGTAAAAAAGTGGAAACAACCCAAATGGCCATCAACTGATGAAGAGATAAATAAAATATGGTATATCCATAGTTATTATTAAGCCATAAAAAGGAATGAAATACTGTTACATGCTAAAACATTGATGAACCTTGAAAACATCGTTAAGTGAAAGAAGCCAGACACAAAAACCACATATTTTGTGACTCCATTTATATGAAACATCTAGAGTGGTCAAATACATAGAGACAGAAGTAAATGAATGGTTGCCAGGGTTAGAGAGTAAGGGGAAATGGGGGGTGACTACTAATGGGTGTAGGTTTCTGTTTTACTGATCTATCTCTTTTACGCAGCCTAATATTCAACTCCTTGACATCCCCATTTGTGAGATCTGCCAGACCCTATCTGACTAACTAAATCTGAAAGCTAGAACTTCTTGGCTAGTCTGAAAAGAATTAATCTGCAAAGAAATAGAATTAATGGAAATCAGACTGAAAAAATATTTTTTTCCTAAATCTAGAAATTGCAAACTGTTATATCACCAATTACAGATGTTTACTTCAAGCAAATGTACTACCTTCACTTTTACAGAGCCAAAGATTAGCCAGCTCCTAGTATACAACTATTATATAAAATAAAGTCTTCTTTGTTTTTTTAATTGAGTAGTCAGACAATAGGAGAGCAATCAAAATACAGTACTACTAATGTTCTGGATTCAGTTCTATACCTCCAAAATAGAAAATAGTTTCTCAATTCATATCCCTAAACTCAAAGGCATCCATCTGAATATAGAAAATAGTTAAACATATGCATATTTTAAAATGAGTAAGGGGAAGTAAATACTATTACACTAGGAAAAGAAAATATACTTTAAAACAACAGAGGATAAAAGCAGAATGAGTTAGAATGGGAGAAGTTAATTTTAAACACTGTATAGACCATGCTTCTCAAATTATCTATAAAGGGACAGTTTTTAAAAATTTTTTAAATTCCAATTCAACACAAACCAAAGCTTTACAATAAATTACTAGAAAATAAAGTGAAAAGCACCTAGAATGGTCTATATTCTATTCAACGAGACAAGTCCTTAATCACACGATTGGATGTCACAGCATTATCAAATTGAGATGAGCTTCTCAACACCTCAATTTCTGCACTTAATGTGTTACAGACCTGTAATAAACAGCCAGTAAACTAGCACCAGTCTGCAGGCTACATTTTGAGTAAGAGTAGTACTGACTGGGAAGGAAAGATGCAGAGGTTTTGATGTATAGACTGAGTAGCCTTGATACTGGTACGGGAGGTGAGAAATCTGTTCCTGCAATGAATTCACCAATAAAACATGATTTCAAAAGGTAGAATGATATAGTCAGTGAAGTGGCATAATCTCTACTTCCTAAATTCTCATTAAAACCTGGTTACCAAATCTCATAAATCATCTCCCCACATTATCTCCCACATACTCAATCCTTTCTATTCACCTTGCCATTAAATCTTAATTTCTAGGGTGAGGCCTGATATCTTTATTTTTTAAAAGCTTGGAAGACCACTGCCTTCAACATTCCTGCATTCATAGCTGTGCTCTTATCATTACCTTCCCCCAAACTGCTCTTCTTTTACTTCTATCTATTGAAATTCTAATAATCTTTCAAGTTACACCTCAAACGACCCAGCTTCATGAAGCTTTCTCCAAGGCCTCTCATTTATATATGATCCTCTGTCTTTAACACTCATAACATGTTTCATATTTGACATGACTCTCTTACTACACCATCAACTTCTTTATTCCTTTGCAGTTGCCAAAAACCTAGCAAAGCACTATATATAGTTAGTTATTCAAATGGTTGCTCAGATCTATTATTTTCAGATTTTTAAAGAAATAAACAAGCAAAAATGAATAATTATTTTTCTTAAAGACAATTTTCAGATTTTCAAAGAAATAAATGGAAGCAAAGATGAATAATCATTTTTCTTAAAGACAATTTACAAGAAATGGCATGATTACAAGAAGCAGCTTACAGTAACAACCAACTTGCCTCTAGAAGGCCCTAAGGACAACTGATGGGGGAAAAAAAAAAAAAAAAGACTGGGAACCTTGAAGCTACTGATTTGAAAAAATTCAGACAATGACAACAAATTTTTGGTAACACAAATACACCTTTTACTAGCTATGCTACTTTAGTTTGGGGTGGTGAAGCAAAGAATAATTTTGCTAAGTGATGCAATTTAAAGATTTCTTTATGTTTATGCAAAATAAAATACCAACAATGAATTTCACTTCCTTTCATTCGTTCAGTTCTTTACTTTCCCAAAATATAACTTTTAAATAACTCTCTAACTTACCCATCTTTAATAGGTTAAAGACTGAAAATAAAGTACAGAATCGAGACCATCATCAAGTTATTCAGAGGTTTGTACTCTATTTTTTAAAAACAAACTTTGCTTGACTTTGAATAGGTCATAATATCTGATTCAATTTTATCACCTTTAAGGTTCCAATTAAAATTTGAATGTTTTAAATTCTTCCATAAATTCTATGCTTCAAATGCATTTTTTCCATATAATCTTCCAATAATACCTGAGATGTTATTATTTTAATTTTACAGACAGGCAAAGTATCTATAAAGTGTTAAGTAGATAATACAGCTGAGATCAGAACACAGATATTATGACTTTCCCCACTATATCACCCTGCTTACGAGCCATTTAATACTCAAGTTTCCATGGGGATCAATTACTATTTGCCACACTGGTCTGTTGAAAAAATTAAGTCAGGTAACACATGTAAAATGCTTGGTCCAGGACCTGTCACATACAAATGTTCAAAAATATTAACACTTATTTCCAATATATGACAGCTGCTTCTATAAAAATGTTTATTCTTTAAAAACTTCCCAAAGATAATGAAGAGATGGAACCATTATTCATTAAGTAATTATTAGAATGCTAACAATTCCTGAGAATCATAATGTTCAACTAAAGGAATATACCTAAATTCTAAAATCAACCCCCAAATAATATTTAGATTAGTTCAAATTTTTCACTATTCTAAACAACACTGCAGTGATCCTACACACTCATCCACTTACTTCCTTAGAAAAAATACTAAGAGGGACTTCTCTGATGGCGCAGTGGTTAAGAATCTGCCTGCCAATGCAAGGGACACGGGTCCGAGCCCTGGTCCAGCGAGATCCCACATGCCGTGGAGCAACTAAGTCTGTGTGCCACAACTACTGAGCCTGCACTCCAGAGCCCACAAGCTACAACTACTGAGCCCAAGTGCCACAACTACTGAAGCCCACGCACCTAGAGCCCATGCTCTGCAACAAGAAGCCACCGCAATGAGAAACCCGTGGACTGCAACGAAGAGTAACCCCCGCTCACCACAACTAGAGAAAGCCTGCACAAAGCAACAAAGACCCAACGCAGCCAAAAATAAAATAAATAAATTTATTAAAAAAAAAAAAGAAAAAATACTAAGAAATGGAAGTGCTGGTTTCAAAGCATATACATATGTACATTTAAAATTTTGAGTTAACAAACTGCCCTCTAATTTAGATTCAGCCAGTAATGTATGAGAGAAATCTATTTCCATATTTCATAAATTTTTAACAGTCCATAAATTAAGGAAATTAACTTCTTTAAACGTTGCAAGTGATTCTTGCAACGTTTGTTCTGTTCGTCTTTTATCTCTGTTAATGATGGGTTTTACTATTAGAAATTTAAAATGTTTTATAAAGGCAAATTTACCAATCATTTTCATGACAATTTCTAACTTTGCTGTGAGTTTTAAGAGTTGTCTTCCTTATCCCAATATTTCAAATATATTTGCTTAATTTGCCTTCCATTTTATACTGAAGAATCAAAATAATGTAGAACAAATTCTGTTATAAGATATAAAGTAGTGATCTATAAATGTTTTTATCCAAATGAACATTCTTTCCTCCTAATCTTTATCTAAACCACCATTTAATGAAGTGGTCACATGTGCTCCTTCTGCAGCAAACAGAAGTCATCCCTTTTAAATTTAACATCCTTTTTAAATGCACCTATTCCTTTTTTGGGTTTTTTTTTGGGGGGGGGGCGCACTGCACAGCATGCGGGATCCTAGTTCCCTGACCAGGGATCGAACCTGCGTCCCCTGCATTGGAAGCAGAGTCTTAACCACTGGACCACCAAGGAAGTTCCTAAATGTACCTATTCTTGACCATAAAAAAGATGTGCAAATCTTTCTTAGAGAAAAATATAATTTTTTTTATTTACAACCTTTAAAGGAAAGCCTAATTAAATAAATGGAGACCCCTTGGGATAGGAAGAATACAGCTGATCCTTGAACAAGACAGGTTTGAACTGCACGAATCCACTTATACATGAATTTTTTTCAATAGTAAATACTACAGCACTACACAATCCACAGTTGGTTGAATCTGTGGAGGCAGAAGCAGGGATATAGAAGGCCGACTATAAGTTACATGTTGATTTTCAACTGTGTGGAGGGTTGGTGCCCCTAACACCCAGGCTGTTCTAGGGTCAACTGTAGATATACTACAGACGTCCATCACCTTTAAATTAAACCTATGGATTCAAGGCAATACAATTTTTAAAATCCTAACAATATTATTCACTGAATTTAACAAGCTGATTCTCAAATTCATATGGAAAAGCAAAAGGACAAAACACGAATAGATTTATATTAGCCTCCTGTGGCTGCTGTGACACATTAGAGCCACAAACTCAGTATTCTGTTCCATCTCCACATCTCCTTCTCCTCTGTGTCTGTCTACAAGTCAGTTTATTCTGTTAGATTGCGGGGGGCAGTGGGTGGTATATACTTCAAAGATGACATGTTGTTGTGCTCACTAGACATAAGTTTTTAAAAAATTAGATGTTATATAAGGGTCATGAAGATTTCTTTCAGTAATGGTGAAGATTATCTCATAACCTCTGCCATAATGCCATAAACATTTTTCATGTAACGTCCTATTGTTTTGTTTTTCTGTTTCACATAGGACAGATTTTAGATTCTGAGCCAGTTTTTTTGCACAGGTCCTTCAGGTAACCCAAGGATTCTTTCTGATCAGAATACTGACTTTAAACGTTTTTTCTACCATTCTTAATTGAAAGGAAGTTACTCACAGAAGAGCAACTTTGCTCTCCTCATACCTAATATATTCATTCATGAACTACATATTTACTAAGCACCTTTCATATGCCAGGCACTATGCTGAGTCTAGGGATATGAAGTTGAAGAGACATGCTTCTACTCTCCGGAAGGCTTAAGATACAGGCATGCAAATAAGTAGTTACACTGTAATAAATAACCAAATTACTAGAAGTAAGTAGGAAAAGTCCCTATACCTACCAGATGATGGAGAAGACTTCACCAAAGCTCTACAGATTTTCCCCTGAGACTGAAGGAAGAGTAAAGGCTTTCAGGCATAAGTATGATTTTCTTCCCCTGCTTTTTCTTTAATACAATTGCCATCTTACATAATATACTATTAGGTGCCTTCTTAATAGCATCTGATCTACTTTCTCACTGCACCAGCGGGCTTCCTAGAATAGAATTCTTATTACCACTCATATTCATGTAACACTGCTCTTACGTGAAGTATACCTAACTCATGGTTGGTCCATAATTAATGGATAGTGGTATTTTCTAAAAATGCATGAAGGCACACATCCAAACCATATTAAGTTTTCAATTTAGAGTTCATACAAAGTCTACTTCCTTTCTATAGTAGCTATCGCTCCAGGCTGCAGTTCTGAAATCCAATAAGTGGGATTATTATTTTGTTGTTGATGCTTCTTTCTTTCTTCCTCCTTCCTTCCTCCCTCTTATTCTTTCTTTCTTAATAAGAAGGTTAAAAGAAATGGGTTATTTATGACAGTACAGTAAATAACATTAGCAAAAGCACAGGCATCACAGAAAGTGATGTCTCATTCAGTATTACTGAAATGTAAAATACCAGAGAGGGGTAACAAGAGGTTGAAGAAGATAATGTGACTAAGGTAAATTTCTTCTTCTTTTTCTACCACACTGTCAAAGATGAAAGTTTCATGTCTTAGTAACCTGGAGATGACAATGCCACTTACACAAATAGAAAAAAAAGAAAGAATGAAAACAATTTAGATTGTGTAGACATTTGATCTTAGAAAGAATAGATCTAACAAACATACTAATCGCCTATTTTTCTATTTTCTCCAATATCTATTTCTACTGCATGATCCTTCTGAAAGAAGACACATTAAATAATATATGAACATACATATATATACAAATTGTGATTGAATTTAGAATCCAGAAAAAACAATGTTTTAAGCAAAAAAAATGAAAGAAAAAAGTATGCTTTCTTTTCTAGGACACTGAAAACTTGTAACCCAACATGTTTCTCTTTTCACTTTGGCTGCCAGGAAATCTAAGAATCAAATTCAATGCCTTATAGCTATAATCAGCTCATCTCTGGAACCTGATAATGTTACCTTTAAGTAATGGCTCTTCGGTTGCTTGTTTTATCACTAATTGTTCTATTCCACATTTTATTCCGTCCTATAAGCCATGTAAAATTCTTTGGATGCAATAAAATCCTTAATGAAAGAAACGTTAATGCAAAAATGGCTTACAATATTTTGAAACAGCTTGTTTTACTAAGTAAATTAATCAGTAATATTGCTTATGTAAATAATCTGCTCAGTAAATCACTTCTTCATAAATACACAAAGATAAAACATTTCAATGAAGTCAAATTAATTTTTTAAATCAGTAAGAGTCAAATTAAAGACTATAAAGAGTTTATACAAATTAAAGAATATAAAGAGTCTAATGACATGTATATAGGATTACTTGCTAACCTTGCCCATCAAATCCTAAGAACATATTCAAATATCAAGTTCGTTTATTTTTATAGGCAGTTTACACTTCACAATGACTCCTACACATTTTCAGATTTCCAGGCCTATCCGTTCCAAGTTAATCTATACCACTTTCAAGTTATTTACTTAATGAACATAAATGGTACTTGTTTCTTTTATACATTACTTTTTATACCTAATGAACACTAGGTTATTTTTTTCTAAGATATTTTATTTTTTATTTTTCTAAGATATTTTAATCTGATTTTCTTTCTGAAAACATTAATATATTCAGATTGGAGAACAATTAGATATTTTTCAGATATAATCAATAATCAACTGATCATAAATTTCTTCTCTGAATGTAAAAAAGTAAAAAAATGGGGGCCGAGTTGCTTTGTATGAAGCCAATTTTCAGTCTCATTCATTTAAGAGAACCTCTTATTATCAGCATCTGATGTCCAGTGTCTTGAAAATTGTTGTTTATGTTTCAGGGTTTTTTTTGTTCTTTTGTTTGTCTGTTTCAAGCAGGTAGGAACATCAGATAAGGAAAGTCATTCCTGACATATGGCAAACAAACGAGGTATACCTCCAGCTATTCCAGTTTAATGTCTTAAGAGTTTCCAGCCCATGGTGAGAGGAAAGAGAATCCAGGTAGAGCCAGTGGAATCCATGAGTTGAGAAAATGAGCTGATAGTGCAAGGAAACCAAGGTTATTAGAGTCCACAGGACAGAGCACCAAAGAGGAGAGAGCTGTACACAGTGAGATCCTCGAAGACTGGAGAGGGTTCTCTTTCAGTATGATCATAAATACTTGCAAGGAAACTTCCCAAGACAGGAAAAAGTACTATGTGAGAGAATGAGAGAACAGTACCAGATACTCACATAAGCTGGGGAACAGCACCTGTTCCCAAGAGTGGGGCTACAAAAAATCCCTCATACCTGTGGGCACTGAATAGAATACTCAGGAAGGTATTGCCTCACAGTAGGTAATAATTATCCCTAGATGGATCCACTCAAGAAACCCTAAAAGCAAGACCTGAAATGATTAAACTGTTTTCAAGTAATTTAACTGCAATCCCAGTAAAAAGCTCAAGAATTTATAGGAATACAAAAATATCCAGAAGCTAAGAAGGTAAAATTCAAATATGAGACAACCAAAGATTACTCAGCATACGAAGAAGCAAGAACACAACCCAGGATGAGAAGAATAATCAACTGATGGAACTGACCCAGAATAGATAGAGATGTTAGAATGAGCAGAGAGGATATTAAGATATTTTACTTGTATTCCATATGTTCAAGAAGCTAAGAAGATATACAGACAATATAATTTTATACACATACACACACACACACACACACACACACAAAATGAACTAGATAAAAACTACATCTGAGATGAAAAATAAACTAGTGGGATTAATGGCAGATTGCATGTAGCAGAAGAGACTAGTGAATTTGAAGAATAGAAATAGGAACTACTCAAGATAAAACAGAAGAAAGAATCTAAAAAAATGAAAAGAATATCAGTTCTTTTCCAAAAGCTATGAGTCCCTCCAATATACTAATAATACTTCCTAATATATGAACCTGATATGAATACTTTTAAATATACTAATAAATGAAATAAAAAAAAGAATAAATAAAGTAGGGAGGGGAGAAATAACTGGGGGAAAATGTCCAAAAATTTTCCAAACTTTATGAAAACTCTAAACCCACAAATCTAAGAATCTTGATGAACCCCATGGCAAGAAATATTGAAAAAACTGCACCATGGCACATCATAATCAAACTGCTCAAAACCAATGATGAAGAGAAAATCTTAAAAGCAGACAGAAAAAAAAAAAATATATATACAGAGTAAGATAAAGATGACAGCAGACCTAGGGCCATGGCGGCGGCGGTGGCGGGAGCTGCTGTCTAAGCAGCGGCTGCGGACTGAGTGAACTCGGTTGGGGAGCCCGGGCCCCGGGAGAGGTGCTGTGGTGGCGGGAACGCGGACGGCTGGAGACTGCCTACCTCTCCTCCTCCCCGGCGGTGGAGCCCTCGTGGAGGGTCTGTGCCCGGTCACCATGACGACGCTGGCGAATGCCCAGAATGCCAGCAAAACGTGGGAACTGAGTCTGTATGAGTTCCACTGGACCCCTCAGATGTGCCAGAGAGGTAGAGCAAGTATTACTATCTTCATTTGAAAGATAGTAAACAGGCTGAAATTACCTTCCCCGCTCCTCAGTTCCGCATGATAGGTCAGTGCATGTAAGGCTCACCTTTGGAGTTTATTAAAAATGAAATTCCCACTGGCCCCTCCCTGTAACATTGCGATACAGTAATAGGATGGGACCCTAGAATCTTCATTTTTAACATGCATCTAGGGGATTCTTATATAGGTAGTACCAGGACTGCACTGTAAGAAATACTGTTGACCAAGTAAGTCTTCCACAGATGGAAAATCTGTGCCATGCCCATCCCCAGGCCTATCACCAAACCTCAGATCCTCCTATTCCAAAGCTCCTACTCTTAGAATTCCCAATTTCCTCAAGTGGCCAACGTGAGGTACCCAGATTCTGACATCTCACTGTATTTCTCAAGACTCCAAGTTCATGGACCACTTGTTTCTAAAACCCCTTTCCCCCCAACCCACCCACCCCCGCCTTTCCACTCATCGACACCACCAGGAAGCCATCATGGATGGCACAGAGATTGCAGTTTCCCCTTGGTCGCTGCATTCAGAGGTCATGTGCCCCATTTGCCTGGACATGCTGAAGAATACGATGACAACCAAGGAGTGCCTCCACCGATTCTGCTCTGATTGCACTGTCACGGCCCTGCGCAGCAGGAACAAGGAGTGCCCTACCTGCGGAAAGAAGCTGGAATCCAAGTGGTCTCTGCGGCCAGACCCCAACTTCGATGCTCTGATCTCTAAGATCTACCCCAGCCGGGAGGAATATGAGGCCCACCAAGACAGGGTGCTCATCCGCCTCAGCCACCTGCACAACCAGCAGGTGCTGAGCTCCAGCACTGAGGAGAGGCTGTGCATGCAGGCCATGCACACGGCCCAGTGTGTGAGATGGCCGATGCCTGGGTCAGATCAGACCACAACGATGAGTCAGGGGGAATGAAAACCGGGGGAGGGAGAGGGGGATGGAGAGGACGTGAGCTCAGCCTCCGCCCCTGACTGTGCCCCAGGCCCTGCTCCCAAGTGACCCCAGAGAGGAGGCGCCGGGGGAGCAGTGTAGGGACAGGGGGAGGTGGCACTGGTGGGGTGGGCGGAGGTGCCGGTTCTGAAGACTCTGGTGACCGGGGAGGGACCCTGGGAGGAGGAACCTTGCCCCCCCGCAAGCCCTCCTGGGGCTTCCAGTCCCCCAGAGCCAGGTGGAGAAACTGAGCTTGTGTTCCAGCCCCACCCCCTGCTCGTGGAGAAGGGAGAATACTGCCAGACTAGGTATGTGAAGACAACTGGGTATGCCACAGTGGACCATCTCTCCAAGTACTTGGCCCTGCGCACTGCCCTCGAACGGAGGCATCAGCAAGAGGCAGGGGAGCCAGGAGGGCCTGGAGGGGGCGCTTCTGACGCTAGAGGACCTGATAGGGGAGGCGGGGAGGGTCGGGATGCCAGAGGAGGTGATGGCTCTGAGGAGCCTGCCTTGCCCAGTCTGGAGGGTGTCAGTGAAAAGCAGTATACCATCTACATCGCCCCCGGGGGTGGAGCTTTCATGACAGTGGATGGCTCGCTGACCCTGGAGCTGCTGAATGAGAAGTTCTGGAAAGTGTCCCGACCACTGGAGCTCTGCTATGCCCTCACCAAGGACCCAAAGTGACCCCGCAAGGGGACCACCAGAGGATGGGGACAATGGGGTGTCCCTGAGTCCTGGCCCACCACCCAGCTTCTTTGTCCCCTAGAGTCCCCCGGCCCAGCAAGCCAGCAAGAGGACACAAATGAGGACAAGTGGCTTTTATACAAAGTATCTATATCAGATTCTTCTATATTGTACAGAGTGGGGCCTGTGCCCCCATCTACTGCCTTTTCTGTTGCCCCCAACCTCCCATCCATGCAAGATGTTGGGAAGGGTGAAGAGCCCTTCCCTTCATGCCCTTCTACCAAAAACAACAAATTTGCTTTTTTTCCTCTTCGGGGAGAAAATAAAAAAAAGATGACAGCAGACTCCTTATCAGAAACAGTGCAAGCAAAGAGACAGTGGAGTAAAATCTTTCAAGGACAAAGGAAAAAAGCCATCAACCAAGAATTCTAATCATAGCAAAACATCTTTCAAAAAAGAAGGAAAAATAAAGACTTTTTAACATAAACAAAAGCATAAGGAATCCATCAGACCATCATTACAGCAGACCATCATTACAAAACAAATGTTAAAGGAAATCCTTCCAACAAAAACAAAATGATGCTGGCTGGCTGGAAATATCTATCTCTGCAAAGGAATGAAGAGCGCTTGAAATGGTACCACATGGGTATATATATTTTTCCTCATTATTTAAAAGTATCTAAAAGATAACTGCTTGCTTAGACAAAATAATTACAGGGCTTACAACATGTATCAATATAAGTAAATGTATGACCAAAAAAGTATAAAGCCTGGGAAGAGAAATTAAAGTACACTCTGTAAAGTTCTTACACAACACAAGAAGTGGTAGAATATCACTTAATAGTAAGTAGACTCTGGGAAGCTGAAGATATATAAATCATACTATAAATCATATAGCAACAACTAAAATAAAAGATTATAGCTAATAAGACAAAGACATTTTTAAAAAATCATAAATTTATTCAACTAATATAAAAAAAGGGAAAAAACTAAGAAAAGATAAGCCAAATAGAAAACAGCAAGATAACAGACAGAAACTTAAATCAAACTCAAACAAATCAATAATGACTTTAAATGTATGTTATCCAGATCTAAATGGCAAGTTATTGGTCTGAATCTGAAAAGAACAATTACAAGTAATGAGACTAAATCAGTAATCAAACACCTCCTAACAAAGAAATGTCCAGAACCAGATGGCTTCACTGGTGAATTCTGCCAAACATTTAAAGAATTCATACCAATTCTTCTCAAACTCTTTTCCATACAATGGAAACAGAGGGAGTACTTCCAAACTCATTTTGCAAAGCTAGCATTACCCTGATAACATAACCAGACAAAATCACTACAGAGAAAGAAAAAAAAAAGAAGAGAAAAGAACATTACAGGCCAATATACCTGGAAAACACAGATCCTCAACAAAACACTGGCAAACCAAATGCAACAATATATTAAAAGGATCATAACCATGATTAAGCGGGATTTATTCCAGACATGCAAGAATGGTTCAAACATCACAAATTAACCAATGTGATTCACAGATTAACAAAATGAAGGTTAAAAGTCATATGATCATCTCAACAGATACAGAAAAAGCCTTTAAAAAAAACTCAACATCACATTCATAATAAATACTCTCAACAAACTGGGTATAGAGGGAATGCACTGCCACATAATAAAGGTCATATATGACAAGCCTACAGCTAACATCATATTCAATGGTGAAAAGCTGAAAGAGCAAGGTGCCCACTCTCATCACTCCTATTCAACACAGTATTGGAAGTCCTAGCCAGAGCAATTTGGCAAAAGAGGCAAGAAGAAGAAAAAATAAAAGCCACCCAAATCTGAAAGGAAGAAGTATACCTGTTTCTATTTGCAGATGACATGATCTTTTAATATAGAAAACCCTAAAGACTCCACTAGAAAACTATCAGACTAATAAATGAATTCAGTACAATTACACAATACAAAATCAACATACAAAAATCAGTTGTGTGGAAATGTAAATTTGTGCACTCACTATGAAAAATATAAAGATTCCTCAAAAAGTTAACAATAGAGGGACTTTCCTGGCGGTCCAGTGGTTAAGACTCCACGCTACCACTGCAGGGGGCATGGGTTTGATCCCTGGTTGGGGAACTAAGATCCCACGTCAGGCGGCGTGGCCAAGAAATTTAAAAAAAAAAAAAAAAGTTTAAAAAAAAGGGGGACTTACCTTGTGGCGCAGTGGTTAAGAATCCACCTGCCAATGCAGGGGACACAGGTTCAGTCCCTGGTCCAGGGAGATCCCACGTGCCACGGAGCAACTAAGCCCACGTGCCACAACTACTGAACCTGTGCTCTAGAGCCCACGCACCACAACTAGTGAGCCCACGCACCACAACTACTGAAGCCCACATGCCTAGAGCCTGTGCTCCGCAACAAGAGAAGCCACCTCAATGAGAAGCCCACGCACAACGAAGAGTAGCCCCCACTTGCCGCAACAAGAGAAAGCCCACCCACAGCACTGAAGACCCAACACAGCCAAAAATAAATAAATAAATTTTTTTTAAAAAATTAACAACAGGGCTTCCCTGGTGGCGCAGTGGTTGGGAGTCCGCCTGCTGATGCGGGGGGACGCGGGTTCGTGCCCCGGTCCGGGAGGATACCGCATGCCGCGGAGCGGCTGGTCCCGTGGGCCATGGCCGCTGGGCCTGCGCGTCCGGAGCCTGTGCTCCGCAGCGGGGGAGGCCACGGCAGTGAGAGGCCCGCGGACCACCAAAAAAAAAAAAAAAAAAAAAAAAAATTAACAACAGAACTACCACATGATCCAGCAATTCTACTTCTGGGTATATACCCAAAGGAGACGAAACCACTACTTTGAAGAGATATCTGCACTCCCATGTTCAGTGCAGCATTATTTACAACAGCCAAGACATGGAAACAACCTAAGTGTCTGGCAACATATGAATGGATAAAGAAAATGTGCTATATATTCATTCGTATGGACATGTGTATGTCCATACAAAGGAATATTATTCAGACAAAAAAAAAAGAAAATCCTGTCATTTGCTACAGCATAGGTAGACTTTGAGGGTATCATGCTAAGTGAAATAAGACAGAGAAAGACAAATATTGTATGATTTCGCTTATATGTGAAATTTAAAGACAGCAAACTCATAGAAACAGAGAACAGAATGGTGGTTGAGGCAGGAGGTAGGGGTGGGGAAAATGGGTGAAGAGAGTGAAAAGGTATAAATTTTTAGTTATAAGATAAATAAGTTCTGGGGATATAATGAACAGCACAGTGACAAAGAAAAAAAAAGTCATCCAACATCTCAATTTAAAGGCCAAGATTCTTAGATTAGAATAAAAATTAAGACTCAAATATATACTGCCACCAAGAAATCCACTTTATATAAAGAAGCAAATAGATTAAAAAGATGGGAAAATATATACTAGTCAATGAAAGCAGAAGTCTATACACTACTATCAAAGTAGATTCCAGAGCAAAGACTATTACCAAGGTTAAAGATATCATTTCATAATGCTAAAGAACTCAATTTATCAAGAGGAAATAATAACCCTAAATGTTTAGACACCTAATAACAGAGCTTCAAAATACATTAAGCAAAATCTGATAGAACTCAAAAGGAAATAGACAAACCCCCAATTACAGTCAGAAATTTCAGCCCCCCATCAATAATTTGTAAAAACAAGGAGACAAATTCAGCAAGGATATAGGAGACCTGAACAATACTATCAAACAACTTATCCTGACATTTTTCAAACACTCAACCCACCAAAAGCAGAATATATACTGTTTTCAAGCGAATATGCAACATCCATCAAGTTAAAATATATTCCTGACTGTCAAATTTCGATAAATTTTAAAGACTTCAAGTCATAAAACATATGTTTTATGACTAATGAAATCAAATTAGAAATCAATAACAGAAAGATATCAGGATAACCCACCAATATTTGAAGCTAAAAAACACACTTGTAAATAACCCATGGATCAAAGAAGAAATCAAAAGGGAAGTTAGAATGCATTTTGGACCTAGCTGTAAATGAAAATACAAAATAC
Source organism: Lipotes vexillifer (assembly GCF_000442215.2). NCBI lineage: Eukaryota > Metazoa > Chordata > Mammalia > Artiodactyla > Lipotidae > Lipotes > Lipotes vexillifer. The sequence continues at coordinate 951,045 of NW_006789373.1, read as the reverse complement.
CATAATTTGCGGGATGCTGTTTAGGGGAAAATTTATATCACCAAATGCCTACATTAGACAGAAAAAGGTCTCAAATCAATACCCTGAGTTTACACTCTAAGAAGCTACAAAAAAAGCAAATTAAACTAAAACTAAGCAGAAAAAGGGAATAATAAAGACGAAAGCAGAAATCAATGAAATAAAAACAGAAAAATCAATGAAGCCACAAACTGGTCCTTCTAGATGATCAATAAAAGAGATAAGCCTCCAGCCAGAGTGATCAGGAAAGAAAGACAAATTAGGAATAAGAGGGGTGACATCATCACAGATTCTATAGATATCAAAGGACAATAACGGAGCATTATGAACAACTTTATACCTATAAATCTGACAACTTATATGAAATCGGAAAATCCCTTGAACGATACAAACTACCAATGTTCTCTCAAGAAGAAACAGATAACCTGAACAGCCCTCTATCTATTAAAGTAGTTAAAAACCTTCCCTCAAAGAAAACTCCATATCTAGATGGCTTCATTTGTGAATTCTACCAGACATTTAAGGAAGAAAAATGATACCAATTTTACATGAACAATTCCAGAAAACTGAAAAGAAAGGAATGCTTCTCAATTAACACTATGAGGCTAACATTACCTGTTATAAAAAAGCAAAAACATTACAAGAAAAGTATAGACCAATATCCCTCATAAACATAATTACAAAATTACAAATTAAGACTCCACGCTACCACTGCAGGGGGCATGGGTTTGATCCCTGGTTGGGGAACTAAGATCCCACGTCAGGCGGCGTGGCCAAGAAATTTAAAAAAAAAAAAAAAAGTTTAAAAAAAAGGGGGACTTACCTTGTGGCGCAGTGGTTAAGAATCCACCTGCCAATGCAGGGGACACAGGTTCAGTCCCTGGTCCAGGGAGATCCCACGTGCCACGGAGCAACTAAGCCCACGTGCCACAACTACTGAGCCTGCGCTCTAGAGCCCACGCACCACAACTAGTGAGCCCACGCACCACAACTACTGAAGCCCACATGCCTAGAGCCTGTGCTCCACAACAAGAGAAGCCACCTCAATGAGAAGCCCACGCACAACGAAGAGTAGCCCCCACTTGCCGCAACAAGAGAAAGCCCACCCACAGCACTGAAGACCCAACACAGCCAAAAATAAATAAATAAATTTTTTTAAAAAAATTAACAACAGGGCTTCCCTGGTGGGAACTTATTATAGTGGCTGACAAGAGAAAGAAATACCATACCAAGTGGTGTTGGTGCATTTGTGGAGGAACTAGAACTCTCACATACTGCTTGTAAGGATGTAAAATGGTAAAAAAACAAAAAACAGTATATCAGCTTCTAAAAAGAAACACACAACTGCCATAGGATCCATCTATGCCATTCCTAAGTATTTATTCCAAGAGAAAAGAAAGCATATATCTATATAACACGTACATCTCACAGCAGTTTTATATGGAATAGTCCAAAACTGAAAACCCACGTGTCCATCAACATGCGAATGGGATAATCAAATTATAACATATCCATACAATGGAATATTACTCAGCAATAAGAACAAAGTACTATAGACATGCCGCCACAAAACAAATAGAGGAATTTCAAAGTATGCTGAGTAGAAGAAACCAATCAAAAAAGAGTAAATACTGTTAATTCCATATATATATAAAATACAAACTAACGTAGAGGAGAGCAGATCAGTGGTTGCCCCGGGAAGGGGTAGGATGGCAGGCAAGTAAGGGTGAGAGGAAGGGATTACAAAGGGGCAAAAGGAAACTTTGGGAGGTTACAGATATATTTATTTTCTTGATTGTCTATGTTCCTAATCTTGACTGTCATGATGGCTTCACAGGGTATATGTATGTCAAAAATATGTATATGTATAGGTATATGTATGTACTCAATTACCCCAATGTTCATAGCAGCATTATTTACAATGGAAACAACCTAAGTGTCTATCAATGGATGAATGGATAAAGAAGATATGGTGTATATACACAATGGAATGCTACTTAGCCATAAAAAAGAATGAAATTTGTAGCAACATGGGTGGACTTGGAGGGTATTATGCTAAGTGAAATAAGTCAGAGAAAGACAAATACTGTATGATATCACTTATATGTGGAATCTAAAAAATACAAGAAAACAGTGAATATAACAAAAAAAAAGCAGCCTCACAGATACAGAGAACAAACTAGTAGTCACCAGTGGGGAGAGGGAAGGGGGGAGGGGCAATATAGGGGGAGGGGATTAAGAGATACAAACTACTATGCATAAGATAAGCTAAACGGATATATTGTACAACATGGAGAATATAGCCAATATATTATAACTATAAATGGAGTACAACCTTTGAAAATTGTGAATCACTGTATTGTACACCTGTAACTTATATAATATTGTACAGCAACTGTACTTCAATTTTTGAAAAAGCATTCAGTTATATGCTTTAAATATGTGTGATTTATTTTCTGTCAGTTACACCTCAATAAAGCTACTAAAAAGAATGATCCAACAATAATCAATATATTTATCAGCTAATAAGCGCTTATCTTTTTTTTTTAAGTTGAGAAGACTGAACTGTTGTTACCTTGCCATACCAGAAAATTATCAATAACATTTACTCAATATCCACTTTATGCCTAGAATTATGTTAGCCATTTAGTTAGATACCAAGTTACCTGCTAACTTACTATCATTATCTTAAGGCCATTAATTGTAAAAAAACCCAAAAAAACAAAGCGGGCAGGGGGAGAGGTCAACATGAAACTTCAGCAACTAGACAAGGCCTTATTTCTATTTTTTAATAATTCTAACTTCCAGTTCCTAAAAATCAAACACACAGCAATATCAATAAACACAGTAGACTTAAATCTAAATCCTCCAAGTTCTATAAATTCATCTGGAATTGTCCTTTAGTGGGAATACATGCCAGGACAAAGGCTTACACCAGATGTTTAAATTATGTTCTCATATATTGGGATGCACTGAATTCTATAAATACCCTGAGTGAATGGCAGTTCCATTTAAAGGTTAAAAATACAGTTTAGATGGGACCAAACAAAAATCAAAATCCTGTGTAATTGGCGATGCCCCATTATTCTGCAAACTAGTTTCCTCACAGTGTTTACTTTATGTAAAACCTGCACTTAACTTGCAAAAAGGATCTGAAGTGGCTCTCCCATCTGCAAAATGGGAGAACTCTAAGACACCTTTCAGTCTTTGCCATTCTACTCTCTCCCACTCATTTTCTTAGGAATCACATTAATCATATTTCAAACAAAGTAACTGTAACCACTTAAAGATACAGAATATTTTATTCAATTAATTAATATGTTAGAACCAAGTGCAGGATTTGGAGGTCCATCTGTTTTTGTTCTATAATTTGACAAGGTTTACCTCAGCACCATTGACATCTGAAGCTAGGATATTGTTGTGAGGGATTATCCTGTGCGTTTCAAGATGTTTAGCAGCATACCTGCTACCCACTAGATGCCAGTAGCACCTCTCTCCAATTGTGACAACCGAAAGTGTCTCCAGACATTCTCACTGTCCCCAGGGGAGCAAAACTGTCCCTGGTTGAGAATTACTGTTCTAAAATGAGTGCAGTAATCCCTCTGTATGGACCTCCTCCACTCACGGGGCAGGGAGTATCTGAAAGCACAAAGTCCTCCATTTGAAGGTTCTTAAGGATATTTTAAATGTTTATGTACAGTATATGCTCCATTTAAAAATAAATAAAATAAATTTCTAAAATGCAAAGGGTTTTTTAAAAAAAAACAATTGTTTTGTTTTCAAACTGTGAAAGCTAGGCACTACAAAATATCTGATATGTATGACCTCTTAATTTAGACCACGTCTCCAGGGTGGAAAAAAACTTCTATGCCAAAGAAGTATATATGAACTATTTCTTAACCATTCCATAACTAAAGAACTGTGGCAGTTAATTTAGGAAATGTCAATACTCTATTGGAACTCAACTTTATAGCTCTGCCATTACCCAGCCTACAGTTTGTCCCAAGTAGGTATCAAATTCCATTAAGTCTTCCATTTCAAACTGCCATTATCTGTGATAAATCTCCTACATCCACACATTAACTTTCCCTGTCTCAGTCTCCTAGCCAAATTTTTCTTCAACAGCTTAACTCTCAAGTAGAATTTAAATAAAAAGATGACAATCTCAACTATATTTAGATTTATATTTTCTTGAAAAAATCTTTTTACATTGCTAAACTGGATTTAACTGCTTTCTTACTACTCCACAGGAATAAACACAACTTACTTGTGATATAGATTTGCTGCCATCAATGTAGAAAGAGTAAAAATCAAACTGGAGACATGAAATCTGGGTTCCAGTTCTGGCTCTGCCTCCTAGTAGCGGGATGACCACTTAACATTCCCAAACTTCAGCTTTCTCATTGTAAAAAATGGAGAATAATTTAACTAACTCTAGAGTTATTGTGAGGATTAATTATAATTTATGTGAAGTCATTCTGTAAACAGTAAAGTACCATACAAATGTTAGGCATTGGTGTTATCCTGTTGGTATGAGTAAACCATATAGTAGAGAAACATGCACCTCAAATAAAAGACATGTCACTGAATAAACGTCATTTTTCGAAACGAACATTCTTTAGGAAGAGAGCCTGAGATGATACACTCTCAACTAGGATTCAGGCATCTGGGTTCTAAACTCAGTTCTGCCATTAACTCTCTGCATCAACAAAGGCAAACTAACTTTCCTCTTCACCTCAGATTTCATCTAAAAAGATCCAAGTATTGGACCAGTTGTTCCATAAGTATTATTACAGCCATTACCAGCCCGAGAAATGACCAAGAGTCCAAAAAATTCCTTTAACACCATATCCACAACTCAAAGAGCAGTTTGGTCGGCCAGCAAAACAGAGGGCAACCGACGGTAAGAAAATTTTAATTAAAAATAGAATTCTATATAATTCTCGAAAAGCAAAGGAAGCTATAAACTACCTTGTTTTCTATAATTAATAATAGTTCCACCTCTAAATGATAGTAATTATGAACAAGGTGCATTAACAAGGGCGGGTCTCTTTCCCACAGCTTTTTGGGAGTCACCCATTTCCCAAAGAGGTATAACTGCTTCCTCTTTGCTCTCCTTAGCCAAGAAACTTGAAAGATTAAGGCTTATATTGTCTGAGATTTTTTTTTTTTCATTTCACTTGGGTGGGGATGGCGGTAGTCATCTGACAAACATATCCTATAAACACCATTATCCGCAACACCAAGTCTCCCGAAAGACTAAAAATAATCTAAGTCTTTAGAGTAATAAGTGTTTTTAAAAAAGAGTTCGGGTTATTAACTCAAAATGAGAAAACCCCATGTTAGTGCGACTAGTGTTTGCCAACTGCCAAGGGTTCCCTTCCCCAAATTATCCGCCCTCCCGCGTCTCTGCAGAGGCGACGCCTCGCCCTCTACTCCCGCATCGCGCTAGGGCGGAGGGAGAGTCCCCAGGGGCTCCCAGGAGAGGGAAGGCCGGACAACCCAGGCCTCCAGGCGCCACCACACCTCGCCCCTCACCGATGACAATGCGCAGGTGCTTGAGGCGGGTCAGCGCGTCCTTCTTCGTGTCCAGCACCTTCTGGGTAGACTTCTTCACGTCTCCGTGCGGCTTCTTGGAGAACATCCTGCCTCCGCCACGGCCGACTCCGGCCCCCTCCCGGCCCGGTCCCGGCGGCGGAAAGTGGAGGGAATGGGCGGGGGGAGACTAGCGTGAGCGGCTCATTCACTCCCCAGCCTTGCGGGCCCCGGCGCGGCCGACTCCTCCCAGATCCAGGCCAGCGCCGCCACCTCCACCAGCCTCGCGCGGCGGCTGCAAAGCACCTTCGGCTCCGGCTCCAATATGGCGGCTCCCCTCTCCCAGCCCTGCACGGAGCAAAGGCGACCCAGGCGGGTCGACCGCCTTCGCCGCCGCCGCGGCCGCCGCTCGCCGCCACAGGCCGGGGCCCGGTACGCAGGACCCGGAGCCGCGGAGGTGGGGCTCTCGGCGGCAGCGGCACCACTCCTCTCTCCCTGAGGCCCCCTTAAGGTTAAAGATTCTTTAGCAGCTTAGACTCTGTAGAGGCCGACACGGAGACTGAGCGTGGTGATGGGTTTCACGACTTTGCCGTCGGTGGCGAATGGTCCCCGTGGCAACCGCCTTCTGACGTCAAGGGTTCTTGACGTCATGCCAGCGTGAGATCACCCGTGACATTACCCCGCTTTGGTTTCCTGTGCAAGCAGCCAGAGGAGGAGCCCGAGAAAGTCAGGGAAGATAATTTGTGCGTGCGCTGTTGTAAGCGTAGTGACTGTTAGACAAGCTCCCCGAATAGTTTTTGTGTTTTAAAAGTTCTCCGCCTGTCTCTGCTCTTTACTATGTAAATTAAGAAGTAACTTAACAAAGCACCAAAACAGATGTGCAATATATTTTAAGTGCCAATTCTGAAGGCTTTGGCAGTAACACCCCTTCATTTCCTTAATTTGAGTTTTGTTTAAAGGATTTTTGTTTGTTTTGCAAAGTGATGATTTACAATTTACTGTAGTATAGAGACTTGTAGGGTTATAGTACATCCTCTTGGTCCTCTTGGTTAAAGTTATCTTGCACAAATAAATGAATTCTCCCCAAAGCATGCTGTAACAGAATGAAAAATTACAGGGAAAAGAAATCTGAATAACTGTAAGCGTTAATTTTCTTGATATGTAGAGTTCACAAATCCAGGAGAAAATTGCTAAGGTACAGGTAGAAAAGTTAGTAAGGACATGAAGAAAAAAAAAATCACAGAAGTCTATACTCAACTAAAATGTGAAAAATGTTCACACTCACGGATAATTTTTAAAAATCAGATTAAAACAATGTTTCTTTTTAAACAAATTTTAAACAGCTTTATTGAGGTATAACTGATATACAATATACTGCACATTTTCGAATTGTACAGTGTGGTAAGTTGGACACCTGCATACATCCATGAAAACATAAGCACAATCAAAATACTGATCACAAAGGGGCCTCTTGCCCCTTTGTAATCCTTCCCTTCCACCGCCCCACCTCTGGTGCACCAGCAACCACTGATCTGCCTTCTGTCACCCGGAATTTGCATTTTCTAGAGTTTTATAGACGTGTGAGCATACAGTATATGCTTTTTGTCTGGCTTCTTGCGCTCAATATAGTTTAATTTTTAATAATGAAATATTTTATCAGTCAAAATAGGAAAGCTCGTTTTTAAATTAGCCATTGTACTGCTGGTAAAGGCAGCAGCAGACACTCCTATTTCTTGCTAGAAAGAAGCAGTAATTACTACAAAATTTGGCATTATGTATCAAGACACTTTAAAATGTTTATATATACTTTGATTCATTAGTTTCATGTTTAGAAACCTACTCTAAAATATCAGAAATGGGAAAAATATGTAAAAATATTAAAGCATGATTTATAACATTGAAAGATTGGAAACTGTGAATGTCCATCAGAGAGGAGGTAAACATCCAGTAGGTGGAATGACATACAGCCATGAAAATTATGAATATGAAGACTTTTTAATGACATGGAAAATACTCAAGAAAATATTAAGTGAAAAAGCAATATAAAGCTGAAAATATGTTATCAAAACTGTGAAAGAAATTATGCATACAAAATGTAGTTAGAAAAAAGATTCAAAAAATCCAAACTTGTGATTATATCTGTAAAGTGAAATCACAGGTGATTTTAAATTATTTTCTTTATATTTTGCTTAGTATTTTTTTACTAAAATTTTTTACTATATTGCTTTCACAACTTAAAAAACAAAAGTCTTTTTAAAGAAAATTAAGAAAATCTAATGTACCAATTTTAAACTCACAAAACAAATTAAGATGTATGTGTAGGAATAGAAACTCCTTGAAAACAAAGGCTTTTTTTAAAAAAATTATCATATGTCCTACTATGGTATCGAATAAATATTTGTTGATTTTTAAATTATGTTTACATTACAAAATGGTCTCTTTTGGTAGTATGAGTCATCCAACCCCATGATTCTGACTATCATTTATTTGGTAGTCAGATAGGACTACCTGTGTCCCTATCTGTAACCCAAGTCTCTTTTCGGATCTTCCACAAGCTATTCAGATTCAATACATACAAAACAGCACTCATCATCTTTGTCCTCCCCCCTCCCAAACCTGATCTTCCTCCTTCATCAAATATCTTCACTGATATTACCACTATCCGCTCAGTTTTTCAATCCAAAAACTACTATCATCTTTTTCTTTTGTCTGTGTTGGGTCTTCGTTGCTGTGCACGGGCTTTCTCTAGTTGCGGCGAGCGGGGGCTACTCTTTGTTGCCGTGCGTGGGCTTCTTATTCCGTGGCTTCCCTTGTTGCGGAGCATGGGCTCCAGGTGCTTGGGCTTAAGTAGTTGCAGCACGTGGGCTCAGTAGTTAAGGTGCGCGGGCTGTAGGGCGCACAGGCTCAGTAGTTGTGGCTCGTGGGCTCTAGAGCACAGGCTCAGTAGTTGTGGTGCACGGGTTTAGTTGCTCCACAGCATGTCCCAGAAGGGATCAAACCCGTGTCCCCTGCATTGGTAGGCAGATTCTCAACCACTGGGCCACCAGAGAAGTCCCAGAAACCAGTATCATCTTAAGGCTTCTTCTTCTCTCTTGTCCAATCAGTTACCAAGACCTGATGATTCTACTTCCTAAATATTTCTTGATTTAGTCCTCTTCTCTCCATTATCACAACCTTTGTTCAGGCTCAGGGCTTCACCATTTGTAGCCACATATGCTAGAAATGGCAGTGGTTTCCTCCACCCCCACATCTTAGTAGAGTTTGAGCATCTACTCCTTTTTAAGTAAATTTTAAGAGTTAAAAAAATAAAAAGCCCAATAGTCCTCTCTTCTTGCAACCAGTACTTGAACATGTGTTAATGAAGAAAAGATGTGGCATGGATAAATTAAGACATCATTTCTTTTTCTTTTCTTTTCTTTTTTTTTTTGTGGTATGGTTTATGGTTTTTGCATACATGTTTGCTTATGGATATATTTTATAGTTAAGAAATGCACAACACTTTGGATCAAAAAACAAAACCCATATTGAGGGACTAACTTCAAAGAAGCTATAAACATGTCCAGATTTTATACCTTGCTCCCACTTCATAGTGATTATAACCAATCCCTAAGTTTGTTAAGATGATGCAGGAAAAGCAGACCTAGACTGTTGCTCTTTCTAAATTTACTGAAGTGGAGATTTAAAAAAAAAAGTAATTAGCCACATTGATTGCAGTGGATATATGTTGGCTTTCTACCTTCTGATAATCATACCCAGATTTTCCTTTGGAAAGCCACCCCTCTCTTGGTCTCATTTGATCTCCTGCCACACTGCCCCCTTTAGACTTCAGTATTCTAGCACCCTGGGCAAAGCAAGTGTATTAGGGATGGGCACATGACCAGGTCAGTCTAATAAAACTCTCTCCTACAGCTGTTGGAAAAGAGAAGCTCTTTTTTTTCCAGCATGAAGTCCTGGAACTGCTAGGAACCAACATGTGAAAAGAATCTGCTGGGGATAGAGCCAACACTCTGAGAACAGAGGGTATATTTAAAAGGAGAGTAAGTCTTGAATTGCTTGGGCATTTGGATCCAAGTTGCCTGAAGTACCATGATCTTTTCTATTTCACAGGTCAGTGTAGTCCTTATTTTGCTTAACCCAGTTTCAGTTGGCTTTCAGTAACTTGCAATATGAAAAGTTCCTGACTTACACATTTTAAAGATATCCTGCTAGGCTGAATATAGAGTAGAATTTTAAAAGAAAGAAAGAAAGAAAAAGAACTGCTTGAAAACAATATTGCAGCCCTCTTCTGAAGTCCTCCAGCAGCACTTGCTTTTTCTCTACCAAGACACTCACTATACTCTATGTTATAGTCATTCTATGCTTCATCTCCCTTATATTAGGCTGTAATCTCTCTTTAAGGCAGGTTTTAAAATTTTTCCTATGTTGCATAATTCCAGGCTCCAAGAGTTACTTTCTCTCCCTCTTTCACTCTCTCTGTCTTCTTCTCTCTCTGTCTCTGTCTCTTTCTCTGCTCTCTCCAGCAGTAGCTGGCATGAGGTAGGCACTCAATACATATTTATGGAAAGAATGAGTAAACACTAGGCACTCAGTATATGCTTACTGAATTTATGCAAATATAATAGAGTTGCTGTTTCTGCAGTCAATTCGGGAATAGTCTTCTAATGGAGAGGATGGTGGAAGAAGGATAAAGAAGGGAGAAACAATGCTCAATAGGGGCAGACCAGAACATAAGCAAAGCCAGTCTTTTACCTTGCACATTTTGATTCACAGGGAAATGTGTTCTATGCTTTCCTTAGAGTTTGAAGTAGAATTTTTTTTTTTTTTTTTCCTTGCGTTATGCGGGCCTCTCACTGTTGTGGCCTCTCCCATTTGCGGAGCACAGGCTCCGGACGCGCAGGCTCAGCAGCCATGGCTCACGGGCACAGCCGCTCCGCGGCATGTGGGATCCTCCCGAAACGGGGCACGAACCCGCGTCTCCTGCATCGGCAGGCGGACTCTCAAGCACTGCGCCACCAGGGAAGCCCTGAAGTAGAATTTTTTTTAAACTTTTATGTTGATATATTTCAACTGTGAGGGTTAAATAGCTATTAGGGTCTTAAAATTTTAGAATGAGGTACATGGTTGAGACAAGAATAAAGATGCAAGGAATAGGGAAAAAGAAAAGTAGTCTTTATTAAATATTTCCATGATTTATCCATGAAAATGAACATAAGTTTTGGTTCCCAGAGACTCAAGCAGAAAGATAAACTTGGAGACTAACATTTTGGGCAATTCATTCTGTCATAAATCTATTATCAAGAATCTTTTCACTTGCTATTTATGTGGTTGTTTTGGGTTTTTTTTGTCCCCACCATGTGGCCTGCGGAACTTCCCGGCCTAGGGATTGAACCCATGCCCCCTGCTTTGGCAGCATAGAGAATTAACCACTGGACCACCAGGGAAGTCCTGTGTTTTCTTTCTTATATATATATATTTTTCATTTGCTATATCATATCCCAGTTGTTTGGTTTGGTTTTTTGCTGCAAGCAACAACAAAAAGATTTTAAGAAGAGCTATATGTTTTCTGCAAAATTAATCTTGCTTTCCTTTTCTATTACTTGTTTACTTTTTTTTTTCTCCTCGTTCCCTATTTGTACCTCATATAAACATGGCTATGCTGTTGGTTTTTCCTCTGCAAAGAAAAATTCAAGATATCCTATTACATTGGTGGAGTCACCCAAAGAATCTGCAATAGCTGGGGAAAAATCAGTAATATTCTGAATGGTATAAATTGAAATTTTTCTTGGAAACTTTCCTGTAAAATAATTTCATTAAGAGTGAGTCTTCTTGTGTGCAGACCTGCTTTTCTCACCCAGATCAATAGCCCTGTCCAAAACACAATGAAATATTTGATTAGCATAGAAAAATTTAAAAATTCAGCTTAGAAGAGAGCTGTAAGACTTTTGCCAAAATTATGTCCAAAAAACCCAATACTTTGCTTAATAGTAGCTTATTGCAATGACAATATATCCTTTTTTTATAAGTTTACAAAAATTTATTCATTTCCCACATGCATGGCTTGTATATTTGTATCATCAAAGATACAGAGCTTGTTTTGAGGTATGATATAGTGGGAACATAAATGAATTATTCAAGGGATTTGGGTTCTAGTTCCTCTCAGCATCAGTGTTTTCATTAGTAAAGTCAGGATAAGGTATGCTCTCAGTGATTTGTGAAATTCAGGAAATAATAGTGTTTTCAGTCGTGATCTTTAGAATTAGATAGATCTAAATTGGACCTTTGATTTTAAAACTTACTTTCTCAGGGATCTCTGGCATATAGTTTAGTCTCTCTGAGCCTCATTTTCCTCATATGTAAACCACATCATTAATTGTGATAATTAGGTAAGAAATGGTATGGAAAGTTACTTCTAAAATGGCTGACACATCTTATAATGTTCCTCTCCTTTCCTTCATAGACTTTTTTTTTTTAACATCTTTACTGGAGTATAATTGCTTTACAATGGTGCATTAGTTGCTGCTGTATAACAGTGAATCAGCTATATGTATACATGTATCCCTATATCCCCTCCCTCTTGAACCTCCCTCCCACCCTCCCTATCCCACCCCTCTAGGTGGTCAAAAAGCACTGAGCTGATGCCCCCGTGTGATGCAGCTGCTTCCTGCTAGCTATCAATTTTATATTTAGTAGTGTATGTATGTCAGTGCTACTCTCTCACTTCGTCCCAGCTTACCCTTCCTCCTCCCCGTGTCCTCAACTCCATTCTCTATGTCTGCATCTTTATTCCTGTCCTGCCCCTAGGTTCTTCAGAACCATTTTTTCTTTTCTTTTTTTTTAGATTCCATATATATGTATTAACATATGGTATTTGTTTTTCTCTTTCTGACTTACTTCACCCTGTATGACAGACTCTAGGTCCACCCACCTCACTGCAATTAACTCAATTCATTTCTTTTTATGGATGAGTAATATTCCATTGTATACATGTGCCACATCTTCTTATCCAGTCATCTGTTGATGGACACTTAGGTTGCTTCCATGTCCTGGCTATTGTAAATAGTGCTGTAATGAACATTGTGGTACATGACTCTTTTTGAATTATGGTTTACTCAGGGTATATGCCCAGTAGTGGGATTGCTGGGTCGTATGGTAGCTCTGTTTTTAGTTTTTTAAGGAACCTCCATACTGTTCTCCATAGCGGCTGTATCAATTTACATTCCCACCAACAGTGCGAGCGGATTCCCTTTACTCTACACCCTCTCCGGGATTTGTTGTTCGTAGATTTTTTGATGATGGTCATTCTGACTGGTGTGAGTCAATACCTCATTGTAGTTTTGATTTGCATTTCTCTAATGATCAGTGATGTTGAGCATTCTTTCATGTGTTTGTTGGCAATCGTATATCTTCTTTGGAGAAATGTCTATTTAGGTCTTCTGCCCATTTTTGGATTGGGTTGTTTGTTTTTTGGATATTGAGCTGCATGAGCTGCTTGTATATTTTGGAGATTAATCCTTTGTCAGTTCCTTCATTTGCAAATATTTTCTCCCATTCTCAGGGTTGTCTTTTTGTCTTGTTCAGGGTTTCCTTTGCTTTGCAAAAGGTTTTAAGTTTCATTAGGTCCCATTTGTTTATTTTTGTTTTTATTTCCATTTCTCTAGGAGGTGGGTCAAAAAGGATCATGCTGTGATTTATGTCATAGAGTTTTCTGCCTATGTTTTCCTCTAAGAGTTTTATAGTGTCTGGCCTTACACTTATGTCTTTAATCTATTTTGAATTTATTTTTCTGTATGGTGTTAGGAAGTGTTCTAGTTTCATTCTTTTACATGTACCTGTCCAGTTTTCCCAGCACCACTTATTGAAGAAGCTCTTTTTCTCCATTGTATACTCTTGCCTCCTTTATCAAAGATACGGTGACCATATGTGCGTGGGTTTATCTCTGGGCTTTCTATCCTGTTCCATTGATCTATATTTCTGTTTTTGTGCCAGTACCATGCTGTCTTGATTACTGTAGCTTTGTAGTATAGTATGAAGTCCAGGAGCCTGATTCCTCCAGCTCTGTTCTTCTTTCTCAAGATTGCTTTGGCTGTTCGGGGTGTTCTGTGTTTCCATACAAACTGTGAAATTTTTGTTCTAGTTCTTGAAAAATGCCATTGGTAGCTTGATAGAGATTGCATTGAATCTGTAGATTGCTTTGGGTAGTATAGTCATTTTCACAATGTTGATTCTTCCAATCCAAAAACATGGTATATCTCTCCATCTATTTGTATCATCTTTAATTTCTTTCATCAGTGTCTTATAGTTTTCTGCATACAGGTCTTTTGTCTCCTTAGGTAGGTTTATTCCTAGGTAATTTATTCTTTTTGTTGAATGGTAAATGGTAGTGTTTCCTTAATTTTTCTTTCAGATTTTTGATCATTAGTGTATAGGAATGTAAGAGATTTCTGTGCATTAATTTTGTATCCTGCTACTTTACCAAATTCATTGATTACCTCTAGTAGTTTTCTGGTAGCAACTTTAGGATTCTTTATGTATAGTATCATGTCATCTGCAAACAGTGACAGTTTTACTTCTTCTTTTCTAATTTGGATTCCTTTTATTTCTTTTTCTTGTTTGATTGCTGTGCCTAAAACTTCCAAAACTATGTTCAATAATAGTGGAGAGAGTGGGCATCCTTCTCTTGTGCCTGGTATTAGAGGAAATGGTTTCAGTGTTTCACCATTGAGAATGATGTTGGCTGTGGGTTTGTCATATATGGCCTTTATTATGTTGAGGTAAGTTCCCTCTATGCCTACTTTCTGGACAGTTTTTATCATAAATGGGTGTTAAATTTTGTTGAAAGCTTTTTCTGCATCTATTGAGATTATCATACGGTTTTTATCCTTCAGCTTGTTAATTTAGTGTATCACATTGATTGATTTGTGTATATTGAAGAATCCTTGAATTCCTGGGATAAACCCCCCTTTATCATGGTGTATGATCCTTTTAATGTGCTGTTGGATTTTGTTTGCTAGTATTTTGTTGAGGATTTTTGCATCTATGTTCAACAGTGATATTGGTCTGTAGGTGTCTTTTCTTTTTACATCTTTGTCTGGTTTAGTATCAGGGTGATGGTGGCTTTGTGGAGTGAGTTTGGGAGTGTTCATTCCTCCCTCTGCTATATTTTGGAAGAGTTTGTGAGGGATAGATGTTAGCTCTCTCTAAATATTTGATAGAATTCACATGTAAAGCCATCTGGTCCTGGGCTTTTGTTTGTGGGAAGATTTCTAATCCCAGTTTCAATTTCAGTGCTTGTGATTGGTCTGTTCATATTTTCTATGTCTTCCTGGTTCAGTCTCAGAAGGTTGTGCTTTTCTAAGAATTTGTCCATTTCTTCCAGGTTGTCCATTTTATTGGCATAGAGTTGCTTGTAGTAATCTCTCATGATCCTTTGTATTTCTGCAGTGTCAGACGTTACTTCTCCTTTTTCATTTCTGATTCTGTTGATTTGAGTCTTCTCCTTTTTTATCTTGATCAGCCTGGCTAGTGGTTTATCAATTTTGTTTATCTTCTCAAAAAATCATCCTTTTAAAAAATTTTTTTAATTTATTTTTATTTCTTTATTTTTATTTCTTATATTCTTTTATTCTACATTGCATCCAAACATTGTGTTACTTTGATCATTATGTCCACAAAATTCTAATTGCTAAATAAAGCCTATTCCCTAGATATCAGTACTCCATACCTAACGAAAATGGCATTTTATAGAGCTCTTAGATACTATATCCCAGGAAGCATATGCAGCATGAAGGTGGCCAATATTCAGAAGCTAGATTTTCTTGTACTGCCCAAGTGATCAGGAAAAACCAAAACATTTTAAATGAATGAAAATTATTTATGGTCTAAAAAACACTTGAGGATAAATCTGAGGAATACAAAATATAGGAGAAAAAAATAAGCATGGAATGCATTCTGTATCATCCAGTAATTTTGCTACAGTGAGTCCGTTTTCAAGGCAGGTTCCTAGGTTTTTATGGCTTATAATGGAAACCTTTATGAGAAGACTCTGACTTTGAGAAATGACGTGTGGAATTATGCTGGTTTGTAAAATGAGTGTAATCCAAATCCTCGGCCTCTGTCATGGTAGGTGGTAGTGGCCGTGCTGGCCTGTCATTCTTAGAATGGTGAGGTTCATCACTGTCTTTTGACTTTGAGTGTGCTGATTTAGCTGTCTTGGGCTTCCACTCGGGGTCATGCTTTCTTTTGGCCAAACATGATTTCTCCTGTTCCCTGGCTTTCTTGTAAGCTTTCTTTTCTTCAGCCATTAGAAGTCTAGCAATTTCCTCATCCTGAGGTACCTGAGCTGCTCTCATGTCCACGTGGGTAGCCAAAATTTCTTCTTCTTGCAGTTTTCTGGCAATTTTAGCATCATACCATTCCTGACCCCTGTTGGTCATTCATGATGGAGTAGAGACCGCTTCCTTCATCACTCTGGGCTTCATTCCTCCATCTTCATAATAGTAACTATCACCATAAGCATTGGCTCCAGGGGACTCTGGAAAGTGTTTTTTTCGCTTTTTCTCTTCCTGTAACTCTTTTTCTTGCAAGAATCGAGCTATGTCCTCATCCTTCTCCTGAATGCGTCGTCTCTCGGCCTCAATAGCCAGCTTCTCCTGAATCTCCTGAGCAATTTCACAGTCTTGTTGTTCACTGAGCTTTTTGGAGACTGAGTAATGAACTTGCATGATTTTCCCATGCAATTCCACTTTACCTCTCCATTGCGCTAATTCGGGCTCCAAAGGCTCCGCTGCGCTCCCCTCCCTGCCCTCTCCTCCTGGTGGCCCTGGTGAGACACGCCAAAGCCCCCTGGGGGCCGCTTCCGCGAGAGCCGGGTCCCCGCCTACTTCTGGTCACCTTGGCCTCGCCGCCGCCCCGCCCCCACCCCGTGTGCCGGTGGGGAAGGGGCTCTGGCCGGGCCGAGGCTGGGCGGGGGGGTGGGGTGCAGGCTCATGGCCTGGGGGCGAGCGTGGCTCCCAAGAATCATCTTTCAGTTTTATTGATCTTTGCTATTGGTTCCTTCTTTTCTTTCTCATTTATTTCTGATGTGATATTTATGATTTCTTTCCTTCTGCTAACTTTGGGGGTGTTTTGTTTTTCTTTCTCTAACTGCTTTAGGTGTAGGGTTAGGTTGTTTATTTGTGATTTTTCTTCTTTCTTGAGATAAGATTGAATTGCTATAAACATCCCCCCCAGAACTGCTTTTGCTGCAACCCATAGGTTTTGGGTCATCATGTTTTCATTGTCATTTGTTTCTAGGTATTTTTTGATTTCCTCTTTGATTTCTTCGGTGATCTCTTGGTTATTTAGTAGTGTATAGTTTAGCCTCCATGTGTTTGTATATTTTACAATTTTTTCCTGTAACTGATATCTAGTCTCATAGCTCTATGGTCACAAAAGATACTTGATACGATTTCAATTTTCTTAAAATTTACCAAGGCATGATTTGTGACCCAAGATGTGATCTATCTTGGAGAATGTTCCATGAGCACTTGAGAAGAAAGTGTATTCTGTTGTTTTTGGATGGAATGTCCTATAAATATCAATTAAGTCCATCTTGTCTAATGTGTCATTTAAAGCTTGTGTTTCCTTATTTATTTTCATTTTGGATGATCTGTCTATTAGTGAAAGTGGGGTGTTAAAGTTCCCTACTATGTTTGTCGATTTCCCCTTTTATGGCTGTTAGCATTTGCCTTATGTATTGAGGTGCTCCTATGTTGGGTGCATAAATATTTACAATTGTTATATCTTCTTCTTGGATTGATCCCTAGGTCATTATGTAGTGTCCTTCACTGTCTCTTGTATTCATTTTAAAGTCTATTTTGTCTGATATGAGAATTGCTACTCCAGCTTTTTTTTGGTTTCCATTTGAATGGAATAGGTTTTTCCATCCCCTTACTTTCAGTCTGTATGTGTCCCTAGGTCTGAAGTGGGTCTCTTGTAGACAGCATATATATGGGTCTTGTTTTTGTATGCATTCAGCCAGTCTATGTCTTTTGGTTGGGGCATTTAATCCATTTACATTTAAGGCAGTTATTGATATATATGTTCCTATAACCATTTTGTTAATTGTTTTGGGGTTTTTTTGTAGGTCTTTTCCTTCTCTCGTGTTTCCTGCCTAGAGAAGTTCCTTTAGCATTTGTTGTAAAGCTGGTTTGGTAGTGTTGAATTCTCTTAACTTTTGCTTATCTGTAAATGTTTCAATTTCTCTCTCGAATCTGAATGAAATCCTTTTTCAGTAGAGTAATCTTGGTTGTAGGTTTTTCCCTTTCATCACTTTAAATATGTCCTATCACTACTTTCTGGCCTGCAGAGTTTCTGCTGAAAGTTCAGCTGTTAACCCTATGGGGATTCCCTTCTATGTTAATTTTTGCTTTTCCCTTGCTGCTTTTAATATTTTTTCTTTCTATTTAATTTTTGATAGTTTGATTAATATGTGTCTTGGTGTTTTTCTCCTTGGATTTATCCTGTATGGGACTCTCTGTGCTTCCTCGACTTGATTGACTATTTCCTTTCCTGTATTAGGGAAGTTTTCAACTATAATCTCTTCCAATATTTTCTCAGACCCTTCCTTTTTCTCTTCCTCTTCTTGGACCCCTATAATTTGAATGTTGGTGTGTTTAATGTTGTCCCAGAGGTCTCTGAGACTGTCCTCAGTTCTTTTCATTCTTTTTTCTTTATTCTGCTGTGCAGTAGTTATTTCCACTATTTTATCTTCCAGGTCTCTTATCCGTTTTCTGCCTCAGTTATTCTGCTATTGATTCCTTCTAGAGGATTTTTAGTTTCATTTATTGTGTTGTTCATCATTGTTTGTTTGCTCTTTAGTTCTTCTAGGTCCTTGTTAAACGTTTCTTGTATTTTCTCCATTCTTTTTCCAAGATTTTGGATATCTTTATTATTATTACTCTGAATTCTTTTTCAGGTAGACTGCCTATTTCATCTTCATTTGTTTGGTGTGGTGGGTTTTTACCTTGTTCCTTCATCTGCTGCATATTGCTCTATCTTCTCATTTTGCTTAACTTACTTACTGTGTTTGGGGTCTCCTTTTCGCAAGCTGCAGGTTTGTACTTCCTGTTGTTTTTGGTGTCTGCCCCCAGTGGGCAAGGTTGGTTCAGTGGCTTGTGCAGGCTTCTTGGTGGAGAGGACTGCTGCCTGTGTTCTGGTGGGTGGGGCTATATTTTGTCTTTCTGGTGGGCAGGGCTGCGTCCATTGGTGTGTTTTTGGGTGTCTGTGAACTTAGTATAATTTTAAGCAGCCTCTCTGCTAATGGGTGGGGTTGTGCTCCTGTCTTGCTAGTTGTTTGGCATAGGGCATTCAGCACTAGAGCTTGCTGGCCGTTAGGTGGAGCTGGGTCTTAGCATTGAGACAGAGATCTCTGGGAGAGCTCTCGCCGACTGATATTACATGGGGCCAGGAGGTCTCTGGTGGTCCAGTGTCCTGAACTCAGCTCTCCCACCTCAGAGGCTCAGGCCTGACACCAGGCCGGAGCACCAAGAACCTGTCAGTCACACAGCTGCCTTGAGTCATGTGTACTGTGTTTCGATGGTTTCAACACCACAGTGCTCTCTCAGGCCTGCCTACTTGAAGTAGCTCCCACTGTGGAAACTCCCTTCATAGAATTTTAATGGAGCAATTTGTGTAATTGTTTAAAAATTTGCTCTCCCACCAACCTGTATCCCATCTTCTTGCAAAATACTCTGTACAAAATGCCCTCAGTAGGGCTTCCCTGGTGGCACAGTGGTTAAGAATCCGCCTGCCAGTGCAGGGGACATGGGTTCGAGCCCTGGCCCAGGAAGATCCCACATGCCGTGGAGCAACTGAGCCTGTGCTTCACAAGTATTGAGCCTTTGTGCCACAACTACTGAAGCGTGTGCACCTAGAGCCCATGCTCTGCAACAAGCACTGTAATGCGAAGCCCAGGCACCACAGTGAAGAGTAGCCCCCGCTCACCACAGCTAGAGAAAGCCCACATGCAGCAACGAAGACCCAATGCAGCCAAAATAAATAAATAAATAAATAAATAAATTTATTTAAAGAAAAAAAAAAGCCCTCAATAAATATCTGTTGTATGGAAGAATGATTGTCAGTTCCCCTCCCTTTCTCTTGCAAGGCACTCAGTAAATGTTTAGTAAATGAATGAAATAATTTTAGAAAATAAAAATTGTAACATATCATTAATAATAATTATATGGCTGGCTCACCTGAGGAAAAAAGGAAACTCTATTGCAAAACAAAGTGGTATTAATGTAATTTAGAGATAGCACGCCTAGCCCACTGCCTGATTTTCTCTATAGAAGTATAAGCTCTCCCCACTGGAGACATATTTATTTTGAAAAGAAAAACTCAGAAAATTCTCTTTGAAATATTGCTTGTGGAAACTAGAATTCAAACTTAAGTTTAAAATCATGAACGTCCCAAGAAAAATAGGTCATCATCAATCTCCCAAATGTGAGTGTTACATTACTGTTTATTATAAAGTCAGGTTTATTCTAATTTAAGAGATCTTTAAAAACTAATAGATTTTTAAATAGACTTTATTTCTGTAGTTTAGTTTTAGGTTCACAGCAAGAGGAAGATGCAGAGATTTCCTGTATGCTCCCTCCCCACACACATGCACAGCCTCCCTCATTTAGCAACATTCCCCACGAGAGTGGTACATTTGTTACAGTTGGTGAACCTACATTGACATATCATTGTCACCCGAAAACCATAGTTTACATTAGGGTTTGCTTTTGGTGATACCCATTTTATGGGTTTGGACAAATGTATAATGACATGTGTCCACTATTATAGCATCATACAGAGTATTTTCATAGCCTTAAATATCCTTTGTGCTCCACCTATTCATCCCTCCCTCTAACCCCTGGCAACCACTGATCTTTTTACTGAACAAACTTATTTTTTAAAACAATTTAAAATGTACAGGAAAATTGGGTCAGTAGTATGAAGAGTGCCCATTTGTCCAACTGCTGCAGTTTCCCCTGTTATTAACATCTTATATTAGTATGGTATATTTATTACATTTAAAAAACCAGTAATGATATGTTATTATTAATTAAATTCCGTAGTTTTATTTTTATCTAATGTCCTTTTTCTGTTCCATGATCTTATCCAGGATACCTTATTACATTTAGTTATTATTTCTCCTTAGGCTCCCTTTGGCTGTGATAATTTCTCATATTTTCCTTGGTTTTGATGACCTTAAGAGTTTTGAGGAGTACTGGTCAGGTTTATTGAAGGATGCCCTTCTACTGAAATTTGTCAGATGTTTTTTCTCATGATTAGACTAAGGTTTTGGGTTCGGAGGAGGAAGATCACGGAGGTAAAGTACCATTTTCCTCACATCATATCAATGGTACATGCTATCATCCTGACTTCCACTGTTGATGTTGACCTAGATCACCTGACGGAAGTATTGTCAGGTTTCTTTAATGTAAAGTGTTTTGTTTTGTTTTGTTTTTGGCTTTTCCATACCATACTCTTTGGAGGGAAATCACTGTGTGCAGTGATTATTAGCTGATTGCATTTATTATAAAAGCTGTACATTTACTTCCAGTACTTTAGACATGGTATCTGTTTTAGTTTCATTACTTGTGAATGAGAAGGTTGAAATTCCAACTGTGTTGCAATAGTAACAGGAGAATGCTTACCAATTGAATCCTAATGAGACACGAATGGCAAGGAACTGAAGTTAGCAGTTAGAAAATTAAGAACCAAAAGAAGTGATCAAGAGAGAGACCAGCAGTTCTCAAAGCTCTTTGTCTGAGGATCGAAATTATTGAGGACCCCCAAAGAGCTTTTGCTAATTTATTACATTATTAAAAATTAAACCTGAGGAAACTACAAAATCCGGATGAAAGAAATCAACTATATAAATAAGTGGAGAGATATTTCATGTTCATCGAATGGAGCATTCAATTTTTTAAAGATGTTAGTTCTTCCCAACTTGATCTATAGAGTGAACACAATACAAATCAAAATTCCAGGAAGCTGTTTTGTAGGTATCAACACACTGATTCTAAAATTTATGTGGAGGGACTTCCCTGGTGGTCGAGTAGTTAAGATTCCGAGCTTCCATTGCAGGGGGCGTGTTCAATCCGTGGTCGGGGAACTAAGAACCCGCATGCCGTGCAGTTTGGCCAGATAAATAAATAATAAAAAAATTAAAGTTTATGTGGAAAGGCAAAAGATCCAGAATAGACAACACAACACTGAAAAAGAATAAAGTTGCTACACCTGATTTCAAAACTCACTATACAGCTATAGTAATCAAGAGAGTGTGGTACTGGTGAAAGAATAGACACAGCAATCAATGGAACAGAATATGGAGCCCAGAAATAGACCACACAAATATAGTCAACTGGCATTTGACAAAGAAGCAAAGGCAATTCAATGGAGAAAAGATAATCTTTTCAACAAATGTGCTGAAACAAGTGACACCCACATGCAAAAAAATAAGCCTAGACACAGACCTTACACCTTTCACAAAAGTTAACTCAAAACGGAGGATACATAAAAGTAAAGTGCAAAACTGTAAAACTACTAAAAGAAAACAGAAAATCTAGGTGAGCTTTCATTTGGTGTTGAGGTTTTAGGTATAGCACCAAAAGCATAACCCATGACAGAAAAAAATTGATGTTAGATTTTATTAAAATTAAAGTTTCTGCTGTGGGAAAGACACAGTTAAGGGAATCACAAGATAAGCCATAGACTTGCAGAAAATCTTTGCAAAACACATATCTGAAAAAGGACTTGTTTAAAACATGTTGGGTTGGCCAAAAGTTTTGTTCGTATTTTTCTGCAAGATGGCTCTAGTAGCACTTAGTTGTCTTGAACTTCATTAGAAACAATTTTGTTAGATTGTATTGTGACAGCTGTTATATCAGTGTGCATTTAAAAGAAAACTTATCAAAGTTGGTGAATTTTTGTGTAGTCATTTTAATATTGAAGATGGAAGAAAAAAGCAACATTTTTGGCATATTATGCCTTTTGAAAAAGGTAAAAAAGCAACTGAAACACAAAAAAGATTTGTTCAGTGTATGGATAAGGTGCTGTAACTGATCGAACATGTCAAAAGTGGTTTGTGAAGTTTCATGCTGGAGATTTCTCGCTGGACGATGCTCCAGGCTCGGTTAGAACAGTTGAAGTTGATAGTGATCAAATTGAGACATTCACTGAGAACAATCAATGTTATACCATGCGGGAGATAGCCGTTATACCCAAAATATCGAAATCAAGTGTAAAAAATCATTTGCACCAGCTTGGTTATGTTCATTGCTTTGATGTTTGGGTTCCACATAAGTTAAGAAAAAAACCTTCTTGACCATATTTCCACATGCAAGTCTCTACTGAAACATAACGAAAACGTTCCGTTTTTAAAACAAAATGCGACGGATGATGAAAAGTGGATACTGTACAATAATGTGGAATGGAAAAGATCGTGGGGCAAGCGAAATGAACCACCACCAACCACACCAAAAGCCGGTCTTCATCCAAAGAA
Organism: Lipotes vexillifer; assembly: GCF_000442215.2. Taxonomy (NCBI): domain Eukaryota; kingdom Metazoa; phylum Chordata; class Mammalia; order Artiodactyla; family Lipotidae; genus Lipotes; species Lipotes vexillifer. Next base: position 927,959 of record NW_006789373.1, on the reverse strand, counting down.
GGTGATGTTGTGTATATGGTGGGATTGGAAGGGAGTCCTCTATTATGAGCTCCTTCCGGAAAACCAAATGATTAATTCCAATAAGTACTGCTCCCAGTTAGACCAACTGAAAGCAGCCCTTGACAAAAAGCCTCCAGAATTAGTCAACAGAAAATGCATAATCTTCCATCAGGATAATGGAAGACAGCATATTTCTTTGATGACCAGGCAAAAATTGTTACAGCTTGGCTGGGAAGTTCTGATTCATCTTCTGTATTAACCAGACATTGCACCTTTGGATTTCCATTTATTTAGGTCTTTACAAAATTCTCTTAATGCAAAAAAGTTCAATTCCCTGGAAGACTGTAAAAGGTACCTGGAACAGTTCTTTGCTCAAAAAGATAAAAAATTTTGGGAAGATGGAATTATGAAGTTGCCAGAAAAATGGCAGAAGGTAGTGGAACAAAAGGGTGACTATTGTTGTTCAATAAAGTTCTTGGTGAAAATGATAAATGTGTCTTTTGTTTTTACCTAAAAACCGAAGGAACATTTTGGCCAAGCCAATACAGCGAACTCTCAAGAAAACAAGTGACCCAATTAAAAAATGGGCAAAAGACTGGATAGACACCTTACCAAAGAAGATATACAGATGGCAAATAAACATATGAAAAGATCCTCAATATCATTTATCATTAGGGAATCACAAATTAAAACAACAGTAAGATACTATTGCACACATATTAGAATGACAAAAATTCAAAACAAATGCTGCATCAAATGCTGGTGGGAATGCAGAGCACAGGAACTCTTATTCATTGCTTGTGGGACTGTAAAACGGTACAGCCTGCTTTGGAAGACAGATTGACAGTTTCTTATAAAGTTAAACATATTCTTACAAGATGATCCAGCAATTACACTCCAAGATATTTACCCAATTGATTTGAAAATATGACCTCACCAAAATTTGCACACAAATATTTGTATTATCTTTATTCATAACTACAAAAATTGGAAGAACCAAGATGTCCTTCAATAGGTGAGTGAATAAAAAAACTGTGTTACACCCATACAATGGGATACTATTCATCAACGAAAAAAAATCAAGCCATGAAAACACAGGAATGAATCTTAAGTGCTTATTACTAAGTGAAAGAAGCCAGTCTGAAAAGGTCACATACTTTATGATTTTAATTATATGACATTCTGGAAAAGACAGTATTATAGCAACAGTAAAAATCAGTGGTTGCCAGAGGCTTGGAGAAGAGGAAAGAGGGGTGAATAGGTGAAGCATTGGGGATTTTTTAGAATGGTGAAATAATTCTATATGATATTGTAATTGTGGATACTTGACTCTGTGCATTTATCAGTACTCGTAGAACCTTATAGAACGTAGAATGAACCGTAATGTATGCAAATTTAAAAAATCAATTAGAAGGTCAGAGGACACCAGGTTGGAACACAGAATGTGACAAAGTAACTGTATTACAATGTATGCAACAGCTTCACTGAGGAAGGTAGGGAAAACATACTCATTTGAAAATGAGAGGAACCTGTAAGACTGAAGACTAAAGAAAATGTACATAGACACTGTACTCTAGTTGACTAAGTTTTTACCCCCATTGGGGGTATGGCTTAAGAGTTTTGATACTGGTATACATGTATATTGGAATTAAATAATTATGTAAGTGGATGGCCGATGGCAGGACTCAAGCTTCTTCTTGTTGGAGTGGGAATTTTTCAGATAAGCCCAGGGAGGAGGGTAGAATCATCCATGTGGCAGTGGATGTGAGTTGGAGACATCATCAGAACTCATGTTTAGCTTAATATAGATAGTTACATATAGAAATATTTATAGACAGGAATATAGATGGATTAGTAAACGCATTTATATTTCCTTGCTCATCAGCTGAGAGGGCTTAGAAGCAATGACACCCTAGTAGCAGCAAGCACACCTAACACCCAGATGCTGGTTTTTTTTAGTACCATTTTCCAATTAAAAAAAAAGAAAAAACAAGGCTCTTTGGAATAATGTATGGTTCTAGGCCTGGAGCAGATTCTAGGTCTCATATACAAGATGAGCCTGGAACATTTTGTAGTGACAGAAATAAGGAAATGCTACACACACACACATACACACACACACACACACGCACAAATTATAGGAGTACATCAACTGAAAGAGCACCTAATGGTCAAAGTTGAGATAATGTGAACAACAAAATAAATAAAGTAGTATTAGATTATAACACAAAATATAAAATAAACTTCCATGAGTCCATACTGATATAAATAATGACTGAATAAAAAATAAATGAGGGAGAAGAGACAAATCTCCCATGCAAAAAGAATTCCAAAGAATTTATGTAGATACCCAAGGAGATGGAGAATAACTCCCTACTTCTTAGGTGTGGTCTGCACATAACGAGTTTCTTCCAAAGAGTACAGTATGGAAGGGGCAGGGGGAGTAACTTTACAGTGGAGAAAGGGGAATTTTTTTTAAAAACTCTATTGCACTCTTATTCATTTATTTATTTATTTGGCTGCCCAGGGTCTTATTTGCGGCACGCGGGATCTTCATTGTGGCACATGGGATGTTTTTAATTGCAGCATGCAGGATCCTTTTTCTTTTTTTTAGTCGCGGCATGCGGGATCTAGTTCCTGGACCAGCGATCAAACCTGGGCCCCCTGCATCGGGAGTGCGGAGTCTTAACCGCTGGACCACCAGGGAAGTCCCAAAATGGGGAATATTTTAATATTTTTTTTTCAGATAATTGTGGTCACTATGCTAAAGCTAACCTAAACTAAAACTCAACGATTGGTACTTTCTTAAAGATTAGTTGTAATGTGGATTATGAAAGCATATCGGTAAACTTTTTGTATTCTTTCCATTAAAATCTTGCACTTTAAATGGATCTTTTACCCATGTATAATTTTGTAACATTATACATTTGCCATTTGGAAAATAATTGTTCACTGATATACAGATATTCCAAATGTTAATACATTTCATTAAACAATATGAGTATTTAAAAAAGCATATACATCAGAAAATCCTTTAAGTATTAAAAGGTTGTCATGATCACTATGGTAAATAAAAGTTTTCCAAATTCCTAATTATCATTTGGAAGCTTGAATTTTATCTTTCATAACAAATACTGTCACTTGTTTTACTAAAAGTGACAGGCTCACTTTGTTTATTTGATTTTTTGTGAAAATATTTGCCAGATAACCAAGTCTGAATAACTAGTTTGTCAGCTCTTTCAAGTAAAAATGCCATTCCTTGAATCAAATTGCTAGGTTAGCTCACAACTCAATCGCACAAGTGCTTTTCCTGAAGACCACCATTGTACTTCAGTATGTAGGTTTTGCCACAGAAAATATTAAAAAGATGTACTCAGTGCCTGGGATCTCATAAAGAGTAATTTTTCCTGCTTCATCAAGGACATTCATAAGTGAAACTGGCAATGAAGAATACAATGAATATTAGTATGGTTTGGTACCACTGCCTTCATGCTATTGTGCCAACCATTTTACCTATCATTGCTTTTGCATCATCGGTTCCAATGTCAAAACATTTTGTAATTTCTTTCTGTTTAATTTCACAGATTATGATTGAATTTTTAGAGAAAACAGGTAACATTCACATACAAGTCAAGAAGCATTAGAAGAACTAGGAATGTAATACACAACGTGATAAATATAATTAACCCTGCTGTATGTTATGTATGAAAGTTGAGTGTAAATTCTAAAGAGTTCTCATCGCAAGGAAAAATATATTTTTCTATTTCTTTAATTTTCTACCTATATGAGATGATGGATGTTCCCTAAACTTATTGTGATAATCACTTCTTGTAAATCAAATCATTATGATGTATACCTTAAACTTTTGCAGTGTTGTCAAGTATATCTCAATGAAACTGAAGAAAAAAAGAAGGCCTGGAAGAAATTTTGTGATTGGTTAAGGACAGAGAGCACTGAAAATAATACACAGCGAGTATAGAACTTCTTAAGTGAAATATATTTTTCGTGAGATTTGTTGACGCAAAGGCTGCTGACATTTATTAGCATAAGGAAATAAATCGAATTCAAAGAGAAGGGAGATAAATAAACTATGTTGTATATCCTCTTTCTCATGCCCCATATTTAATCCATTATTAAGTTTTGTTGATTTTTATCTCCCACTATCTCAAATTTGTCCATTTCTTTTCTCCACACAGCCTCTACTCCTGTCTAAGCCACCATTATCTTACCTCAACATCTGATTGACTTATTCCTTTCCCTTGTTCCTATCCAGTCCATTTTCCAAAGAGCAACCAGTGATCTGATCTTAAATTAATGTAATCTTACCACTAGTCTAATCGTATAATCCCTTCTTACAAACTTTTTTTTCTAAAGATCTGATCTTAAATTAATGTAATCTTACCACTACTCTAATCGTATAATCCCGTCCTATAAACTTCCTAAGGGCAACCCACTGCATTTAGGATCAAAAATAAATAAAAATCATATATCCTTACTGTAATCTACCAGGCCCTGTGAGATGTGGCCTTTCCCTAACTTACCAACCTCACCTTGTACCCCTTTCACCCTTATATGCTGACTGTCCATAGTGATCTCTTAATTCCTCAAACATGAACACGAGAAAGCTCTTTTCTACATCAGGACTTTTACATATGCTGTTCCCTCAGTTTATAATATTCCTCCTTCCCTCCCTTCTAGATGGGCTAATTCCAACCTATCTCTCAGGTATTAGCTGAAATATTACTACTTTGGAGAGGTCTTACCTGACACCCACTCCTACAGGTCTCTGTGTTATACTCTCATAACACCAGCAGAGAGCACACCTTAATTTGTATAGTTAACTTTTTAATATTTATCTTTTTACTTTTCTCTAAGCTCTGTAAAAGCAGAGGCTGTATCTGTTTTGTTCATTGATGAGTCTCTTGAAACCACAGTACCTGACATATAATATACATTCAATAAATATTATAATTAATATATAAGTGAATATGAGAGGGGACTTTTGACAAGAATAGATAAGAAATTATGATGGGACATTTAAAAATATTTTATTCACTGCTTCCTTTTAAAAAACACACACATTTTAAAGACAATAAAATTAACTGTCTGTTGTAGTCAGAACTCTTTCAACCAAAAGTAACAAATAACCAATCAAAACCTCTTCAATAAGAAGAGGAATTCAGGGACTTCCCTGGAGGTCCAATGGTTAAGACTCAACAAAGAAAAGGAATTCATTGGTTCATGTAGCTGAAAGTCTAAGGATTGACATTGAACACACGTGGATGCAGGTGCTTAAATAATGTCATCAGGAATCTTCTATTTTAGCTTTGTTTTTCCTTTCTGTTGGTTCCCATGCCTGCCTCCCTGTTTCCCCCAGTCATATATGGAGGGCGAAATGGCCCTAGTAAAGTAAATGGCCCTATAGGCTCATAGTCTTAACGGAACTTTTAATTTCAAAAGATGGAAACTTCTTCCTGATAGAGCCAATAAAAGTTCTGGCAATGCCCATCATGGCCTAGGTTGGACCACATCTCCATCCCTGAACCAGGAGAATATAATATTCTTATTGGTCACCTGAACCATATGGGATGAATGGAGCAGAGGGGGCTCTCGAAGGGAAAATCAGGGAGCTATTGCTTCAAAAAGGGGATAGATACTGAGGAGGATAAAAGATACCCACTTTAACTATACAGAAAAATTATCTAAAGAGGAAAAATACACATTAAAAATAAAACTGCATATAAAATACTTGTCCTTGAGGAAAATCTTAAAAGGAAAATTTCTCTACTAAAAAACAAAAAATGAGGGCTTCCCTGGTGGTGCAGTGGTTGAGAGTCCGCCTGCTGATGCAGGGGACAAGGGTTCGTGCCCCGGTCCAGGAAGATCCCACATGCCGCGGAGTGGCTGGGCCCGTGGGCCATGGCCGCTGAGTCTGCGCGTCCGGAGCACAGGCTCTGCAACGGGGGAGGCCACAACAGTGAGAGGCCCGCGTACCGGAAAAAAAAAAAAAAAAAAAAAGATATTGACTACAGAAAAGCACATGATAATTTGAGCTATGAGATAGTGGAATAATAATAATAATATAAATATGCTAATAGGAATGTTATCAAATTTATAGTTGAACTAATCCAAGAACTAATTTCTGCAAAGAGACAATTAATACAAGGTTGGGCCCTGTACCAGTCAACAGGCTATTTCAAGCACCTTTAGATGGTTTCGTTCTTAAGCAATTGAAATCATGGTCTCATATCATTGATAATAAATTGGTCTCATTTACTTGTCAATGTAGATCTCTAAAGACCTAGATTTAGTTTGAATGATTAAAATGTTTACGCTGATTTGAATATTAGCCATTAGTCGCTGCCTCTGGTCTCCTGCGTTTGTTTTTCAAGTTATCAGCATCTGGCCTGGGTCAATCAGCAGCAAGGTTTGTGGCTGTATAGCTGATGTCTCAGCTCCACCACGTGGTAGTGGTTGAAATTAAGTTTGCTTCCCTTTAGGGGCAGGATCTGCTGACTAAAAACAAGTAAGCACAAGGAATATAATGAGTGTAAATCAGAGTAAAAAATGGGCATATAGCTTCCTTCCTACATCTACTTTATTCCAGACAAAGATGAAATTGAAAATTATATACACAGAAATTTTAATCTTTTCTTCCTCTCCCCTAGGATATACTCCCTGGATTCACATGCCCCACTTTGGAAACCACTGACCTAGAGAAATCCTCACACACATGCCCCAAAAGATAAATACAAGAATATTCATTGAGGCAACTGTTTTTAATAATGAAAAAATTGGAAGCAACCTAACTGTCCATTAACAGGTAAGTGAGTAAAGTTTTTAATATTCATTCAATGGAATATATGTACTCAAGGGACTACCTTAGAGTTGGGTAAAATAACTGGATTTAGAGGTACCTGTATCATAATAGATACATCTCAAAAACATTGCTGAGGGACTGGTGGTCCAGTAGTTAAGACTCCACGCTCCCAACGCAGGGGGCCCGGATTCGACCCCTGGTCAGGGAACTAGATACTGCATGCCGCAACTAAAGATCCTGCATGCTGCAACTAAGACCCAGTGCAGCCAAATAAATAAATAAATACATATTAAAAAATTGTTGAGGAAAAAGGAAGTTGTAGCATGATATGTAGTGTATGAGACTACTTTAAAACATGTCAGACAATCCTTTCTATTATTTATGGATACATAATATACAAAAATGGTATGTACACATGCACGGCAATCAAAAACACTGAAGTCAAAATAATGGTTACTCTGGAGAGGGAAGGAGAAAACTGGGACTGAAGAGGGGTCTGGAGCAAATGTGGTAAAATTCTAAGATTTGACAAAGCTTAGAGAGCAATACTGTGTTATATATATATAATATTCTGAATACCTTTCTATGTGTTTAAATTATCATGTAATATTAAAATATTTAATAAGACAGATTGAAAAAAAGTTACCCCAAAGAAGGTATGGCAGGAAAACTAGAAAGAAAAAGCCAGAATTATTTTATGTCTACTCTGTACCAGAGCAAACTGAGTAGGAAATGGAGTGGTATAGGATTATTTACATGAATAATAAAATGACCAAGGATTATGATAGGCATACCATGGGAGAGAATGAACCAAGAGCTAAAATCTTCAAAAAATGAGGGGGAATGAGTCTGGGCAGTATGTACATGACAGCCACAAGTAGAGATACTATGTGGTATATGCTGATGACAAGCTGGGGTATTTTTTGGGGGGAATGATCATCTAGAAGGAACAAGGGGGACATGGAACATACCTACCCCATGACAAGGCTCAGTGGGAGTAGGGGTGCAAAGGAAGCAGAGTCCTAGGGCAGAGCAATGTTTCCTTTAGAACAAGAAAGTTAAGGGAACATTTCAGAGAAGAGGTGATGATATAGTAGATTTTGCTGATGACCGACCATGAGTTTTAGAAGGCTTTCAATAAATGAGTGTGTATGAATGTATTAATGAAAAGTGAGATTTAAAATGTATCTAATGATTGTGTAAGCCCTACATGAAATATAAAGTGCTACATAAATGGAAGGCATCATTCCTATCTATTAATATGACTCGATTGAGGAAACTTCATTCTGTGTTCATGGTTTTCTTCACATTAATTTGTACTTTCTAAATTGACAATATTCTTTTCCAGCCTTATTCATTTTTTTCCCCTTATGGTTCCTCTTACACTCCCTAGGCATCTTTTCTAAAATCTATTTGGGGAGAGGAGAGAGAAATTACCCTTTTAAGCAAAACACCATCATGCAACTCTAATTGTATAATCTCCCATTATTTTGTCTGCCTTAAACATAAATATAATGATGACAGGAATTTTAGAGCTGGAAGATAACTTATTATTTTATTTATTTATTTATTTATATATTTATGGCTGCATTGGGTCTTCGTTGCTGCATGTGGGCTTTCTTTAGTTGAGGCGAGTGGGGGTTACTCTTTGTTGCGGTACGCGGGCTTCTCATTGCGGTGGCTTCCCTTGCTGTGGAGCACGGGCTCTAGGCATGCGGGCTTCAGTAGTTGTGGCTTGCAGTCTCAGTAGTTGCAGCATGCAGGCCCTAGAGCAGGTGGGCTTCAGTAGTTGTGGCGTGTGGGCTCAGTATTTGTGGCGCACAGGCTTAGTTGCTCCAAGGCATGTGGGATCTTCCCAGACCAGGGCTAGAACCTGTGTCCCCTGAATTGGCAGGCGGATTCTTAACCACTGCGCCACCAGAGAAGCCCCAGAAGAGAACTTAAAGATAACGTTAATACAAACTTCTCATTTTACAAGTGACCAGAGATCGTGTGATTTGCCAAATTGAATTGTCTGATTACTAGCAGAACCAGGGCTAGAATCTATGCCTCCTCTCCAACTTCCTTCTGTTTTCCTTTAAACAGCAGAAACATAGAAAGCACCTGTTACAGGGGCACTGTATACTGGTAGTTGAGTACAGGCTCTGATGTCAGACTACTCAAATTCAAATCTTAAATCTGCTATTTATTAGCTGTGTGGCCTTGGCCAAGTAACCTAACTGCTCTGAGCTTCAGTTTCCACATCTACAAAATAGAAGGCATAATTTTATATCTACTTCATAGAGTTGTTATAAGGATTAAATGAATTAATGTACTTAAAGCATGTAACAGTGCTTGGCACATAGTGACCAGAAATCTAAGCGATTGTTACTATTTAGCACATACTCTGCTAGCTGCTGATAAAACAGAGATTAACAGAGGCCAGGGATTTTATCCACAGCTGTTTTTGTTTGGTCTGGAGTTTAATAAACCAAACCAAACCAAAACAACAGCCAAAAAAAATGCACTTGAGATAATGTTTACAAATCTGGTTATTTCACATAGAGATCTAAATTTCCAGTTTCTCTTGAAAACTGGAAGATCTGACATCTAGGCCAGAATTCTGATGTAGCAACGATTGGCTGGAGCTAAAAGCAGCTGCCCTGCTTTAGTCCACACCACTCACATAATGTACATGCATGTACTCACATGCTTGCCTCCGAAATTGCATCCCAGACAAGACAGTCCCTGTTCTCAAGGAATTCACAATCCAATAGGTGAGATGCATCTGCTAAACAATTCACAATACAGTCTGACAGAAACAAGTACAAAGTTGCAAAGTACAAAGTATAGTAGCAGCCTGAAGGAACAGCAGTGTGTACTGAATGGTGGAGGTGCTGCTGGTGATGAACGTTGTCAGGAAAGTGGCTTTGTAAAAAAGGAGTGGAAGAGGGTTGCAGAGAGAATAGGATATGCAAAAACATTGAAATGGGAAACAATTTGTGTGTTTATCAATTGAGGAGTTCAGTTTTGGAGACTACAGTAAGAAGAGTAGGCTGACAAGTAGGCTGACACTAGATAATAAAAGCCCCATAATTTGGACCTAAGCCAAGAGATGGATAGCCCTTGAAATGTTTTCTGTCATTAAATTCCAAATCTAACTTTAATGCCTTTATGCTTGGATACTCTTATCATTCTCTGTCAAATGTCTTTGGGCCTTGTGTTTGAGAAATGCTGTACAACCCACAATATTCTATGAAATCTCTGTCAATAGCAAATTGCCACTTCAGGAAGAAGCCCTGTCTTTATAATTGATAAAATACCGTTTTTAGGTTTGTTTGAAAGTAAAGTTTCCTCATCTGTAAAATGGGTATAATAATAGCAACTACCTCAGGGCTATTAAATTGAGAATGTAACTCAATATAACTCATTTAAAGAACTTACCAGGGTACCTGATATAGAGCAAAAGTGGTCAATTAGTATGTTATTATGATTATATTTAATGAGTTTTCCTTGTCTATCATCCCTACCATTGATAAAATATAACATTTCATTAAGTCAAATATGTATATTTCTTTGAAAACTGAAGTTAAGATAGGTAGCATTTTCAGGCTGCAAATGGTAAAAAATAATGCAAAACATACTAGAGAAAAGTGCCAAGATAAAACTTCTTTTCCTTCCATATTATGGATTGCAAAAGTTTCAAGAACAATTTAAAGACCTTTGTGCAACATAGAAAGTGCAAGTTGCCTGCAGAAATTAATTAAATAATAGTTTATTAGTAGTAAATAAAAGTGCTTAGGTAAAGAGACATTTCTCCAGTTCCCGTATCCTCAAAGAGGAGGAAAAAACCTCAGGCAAAAGACCTTTTCGTCTGACAGAAACATCTTGGATGGCCTGGGAGCTCAATCACTTGGCGGGAAAAGAATAAATACAGACCAAATTCTCACAATCTGTTTCTGTTTAGTTTATAAACTGTGATCGACTCTGGCAGCTTTCGTGCCTTGTGGGACTTGAAGTCCAGAGGGGAGAAGTGATCGGGACTGTTGAAGCTTGGAAGCTGGCGGCCCCTGCAGGTCTGAGCAGTAAGGACTACAACTCCCGACACATACCGCGAGGCCGCGCCGTAATTACCGGCAACCAACCGGACCCGAGCAGGACAAGCTCCAGGCTCGGAGGACTGCCTCCACCAATGGCAGAGCTCCCAGCGCAAAGCCTGTGGGTTAGGTTGTGAGGCTCCGGCGGGGGCGGGGAGGAGCCGAGGGGGTTCAGAAAAAGCTCGGCCGCTGGGTGGGTCGGGGCGTTCGGCGCGCCCTTCTCTGAAGCGGCGGTGGCCGGGCTGGGCGCCGCGAGTGGGAAGCGACGGCGCGGCTGGAAAATGCCAGTCCATTCCCGAGGGGATAAGAAGGAGACGAACCATCACGATGAGATGGAGGTGGACTACGCCGAAAACGAGGGGAGCAGCTCCGAGGACGAGGACACCGAGAGCTCGTCGGTCTCCGAGGATGGAGATAGCTCAGGTACGCGACCCAGCGGGCTGGGACCCCGAGTCCTTGCGCCAGGCTAGCGACAGGCCGCTCTCCGCACGCCGGGCAGCTGCGTCCTGCTGGGAGAACGGGGAGGGGAGAGAGGGAAGGGGCGGAGACTGGCTCCCAGCTCTCCGTGGCACCCGGACTGTTCGCTGGGTGCTGCCCTGCTCCTGGCGGGTCCCGGTTGGCGGGGCGGGGCAGGGCCCGGGCCTGGACTCGCCCAGCTCCCGTACGCTGCGCGGTCCTGCTCGCGGTCCGCCCCGCCCTTGGGACCTCTGGGTAGTGCCCGGGGCTATCCGGAGGGAGGAATGTGCTGCATCTTGTCTGGGAGACCCTGCAAATGCCTCCTCTCCTCAGACCACCGACTTCTTATTTTGCACCTTTGCAACCCTTACTTGTCAACGTGGGTGGGTTGTCGGAGCCGAGGGTAGATTTGTATTGGCTCTTGGCTGGCTTAGAATTTTTTAATCTCAGCTTCCAAGTCAGCGTGTCAGCACTTGATATTAGTGCTCTTTCGAGGGGCTGACGTGGGAGCTGGACCGTTTAGAGCATCTCTCTGCACTTGTCAAGACTAAGAAGAGCCTGACATCAGTGGTGATTGGGGATCTTCATATGCTTATAAATTGGCTGATTTTTGGCAACTTTGAAATTCTCCAAATCTTTTCTTTCCTGCAATCTTTTCTAACTTTGGGCTATTTTAGTTTTGTTTTTTGTTTTTTCGGAGGGGAGGTGGGGTGGGGTAGAGGAGGGCAGGTTAACACCACAAGTGAATTTTTGCAAACTTTTTGTAATGGTTATTTTAAAAAAAATGGAATTTGTGATTACCTGGATTCTTTTCCTTCTCTCCATATGATGAAGATGAGACTTATTTCTTTGTCTTGTCCTGATTTTGGCCATGTGAAGCAAGGATTGGTGACAGGTTGCTGACAGTCTGTCAGCACCCTGACACCCTCTTTTCAGGTTTCCCTTTCAAAGGAAACCTCCATGGAAGTATGTAATTTCAGTCATTAAATCAACCACCCCAAAATAAGTATTTCTGAGTGACTTCCTGCAGTGCAGTACTGGGTTCTACTCATTGTGAGCTATAAATAGTTATAATCTGACTGCAATTAAAGAGCTGTCATAGATCACCACTTGATTAAATTGCCAAACAAATGCTTAGCTATAAACAATACTGTAGGAATTGAGGCAGAGGAAATCTTTTCAGTATAGGGTGGTCAGCAAAGGCTAGATGAAGAAGGTGAGGTTACCTAAATTACCTCGAAGAATGGGTGGAACTTGGATTGGAGTTGGTAATGTTCAGGTGTTTCTGTAGAACAGTGGTCCCCAACCTTTTTGGAACCAGGGACTGGTTTCGTGGAAGATAATTTTTTTTTTTTTTTTTCCTATATCCTCTTCTGGTCTTTTATAGCGTTGTGGTTTGCTTGTTTCCAATCCATCTTGGGTTTAGTTTTTTTTTTTTTTTTGTGGCACGCGGGCCTCTCACCGCTGCGGCCTCTCCTGCCGCGGAGCACAGGCTCCGGACGCGCAGGCCCAGCGGCCACGGCCCACGGGCCCAGCCGCTCCGCGGCATGCGGGATCCTCCCGGACCGGGGCACAAACCCGCGTCCCCCGCATCGGCAGGCGGACTCGCAACCACTGCGCCACCAGGGAAGCCCCGTGGAAGATAATTTTTCCACGGACTGGGGAGGGGGGGATGGTTTAGGGATGATTCAAGCCCATTACATTTATTGTGCACTTTATTTCTATTATTATTACATTGTAATATATAATGAAATAATTATACAACTCACCATAATGCAGAATCAGTGGGAGCCCTGAGCTTGTTTTCCTGCAACTATATAGTCCCATCTGGGAGTGATGGGAGACAGTGACACCTGTAGTGTGTTGCTTATGTCCAGTCTACTCCGTGATCTCGTTTTGGCTGCTATCACTGCAGAAAACCCTGCTTCATGAAGATAAGAGTTGGAAATGGAAGCAGGCTTTTCAGTGCTTTTGTGACAGTTTCAGGATATTCCGCCTTGACTTTAATCCAGAACGTATGGAGATTTGAAGTTGTCTCAAACATACTTTTAATGCCACCGTCATTTGTGATCTCAAGCAGTTGATCCTCTTCTACCATTGACAAAGTCGATTTCACCTGGCTTATTCACAAATGGGTCGCGGATCCATTTCTTCCCAGGTTTGGGGCCTTTTGTGGTTGGGAAGTAATGTTCAACTCTTTAGAAAGCTGAGATAGGTGATCGTGCACCAGCTGGGAGAAAGAAGGCCCTGGTTCAGTCTCTTTCAAAATCTCTGCCAATGTTTGAAACATGTCAGAAATCCCATTGTTCACTCGTCGCCCCCATAATTCCAGTTTGGCTCTGAATGCAGCCACTTTATCTGCCGACTTGACCACAGTTGTCGTTCTCCCCTGACGTGACAGGTTGAGTTCGTTGAGCAGGTTGAATGTGTCACACAAGTAAGTTTTGTGACACATTCTGTGTCACTGAAATGTGCTGCCATTGGTGAATATTTTCCTAAAAGAAATCTCTGGAGAGGCTCTCATAACTCAAAAACTCTGGCCAGTGATCTACCTTTAGAAAGCCATCTCACTTCTGTGTATAAGAGAAGATGTGTGTCCATCTCCTCACAGAGCTGTGTGAACAGACATGAGTTAAGGACATGTACTTTAATGTGGTTGATAATTTTAATCATATCCTGAAAAATGTTAAGTTCAGGTGACATTTTTTGGCTAGCCAGCATTTCTCTATGGATGACACAGTGCGTAGACTCACATTCAAAAGCAACCTCTTTGACCTGAGTAGTGAAACCAGAAAGCCGTCCAGTCATGGCAGCCGCTCCATCTATGCATATACTGACACAAAATGACCAATTCAGTTTTCCTGTTATCATTCAAAGACTTGAATAGTTCTGCAGCTGTGGTGTTGGTTGGCAACAAAAGTGCACATAACATATCCTCATGCACATCCTCCTGAAAAATATATCGCACCAAAACAAGCATTGTTGCCTTGTTGTTAATATTGGTAGATTCATCAACCTGGATTGTGTACCACGGTGACTCATTAATCTTCTCTAACAATTGTGCCTTGATATCCTGTGCTGTTTCATCAATTCATCTAGTTACCGTGCTAGCCGGAAGAGGAACACGTGCCACCTTTTGAACTGCATTCTCTCCTAAAAGTTCACGACAAACGTCCTTAGCAGCAGGCAGGATCAACTCTTCACCAATAGTAAAAGGCCTCTTAGTTTTAGCAATACGTTTAGCCACTAAGAATGATGCTCTCAGTGCAGGCACATTAGGTGAAGTGGTGGCCTTCAGTAATTGCTTCTGTTCTTCGTGTTCACGTTATTTTCTTTTGAAAAGCTCCAAAGCCTTGTCTTTTAATGCAGGGCGCTTGGTCTCCTTGTGGTGAAGCAGTTTGGAAGGTTTCATGGCTCCGTTGGATAGCCGGTCGCCGCATGTTATACAAAGTGGGCTTGGAAAATGTAAATCACCTGTTGCAACGAACCTGTAATTTAAGTTGGACTCTTGGTATTTTCTTTTAAACCCAGCTTTCTTTTTGTTGGTAGTCTTAGAGTCTTCTGCTGTCTCATCATTGGGTCTTTCCCCATTTTCAAAGAAGCTCTTCAGCGATATTTGTTTTTTACTCATTTTGGCTAGGGTTAGCTTGTGGGCTTACCAAAACTGTGACTGAGACAAGTGCACAGTGCGGGAAAGAGGCACGGACGGAAGTGTTAAATAAAATAATGGGTGGGCCATGCGCGGACTAAAATAAATGTTGGATTCTGACTTAAAGCCTGCCACAAGATGCAGCTGTACAATTGAAGTACATCAACTCACTTGCCTCCATAAAGCCTGCCATCAGATGCAGCTTAATTGTCACTTGCCACTCACTGATAGGGTTTTTTAAAAAATAATTTAAAATTTTACTTATTTTTTGGCTGTGTTGGGTCTTCGTTGCTGCACGCAGGCTTTCTCTAGTTGCGGCAAGTGGGGTCTATTCTTTATTGCAGTGCACGGGCTTCTCATTGCAGTGGCTTCTCTTGTTGCTGAGCACGGGCTCCAGGCGTGTGGGCTTCAATAGTTGCAGCACTTGGGCTCAGTAGTTGTGGCATGTGGGACCTAGAGCATGCGGGCTTCAGTAGTTGTGGTGTGTGGGCTCAGTAGCTGTGGTGTGCAGGCTCATTAGTTGTGGTACATGGGCTTAGTTGCTCTGCAGCATGTGGGATCTTCCTGGACCAGGGATAGAACCCATGTCCCCTGCATTGGCAGGTGGGTTCTTAACCACTGTGCCACCAGGGAAGTCCCACTGACAGGGTTTTGATATGAGTCTGCAAGCAATTGATTTATTATGGTCTCTGTGCAAACTTATCTGCTAATGATAATCTGTATTTGCACCCGCTCCCCAGTGCTAGCATCACTGCCTCAGCTCCACCTCAGATCATCAGGCATCAGATTCTCATAAGGAGTGGGCAACCTAGATCCCTTGCATGTGCAGTTCACAGTAGGGTTTGTGGTCCTATGAGAATCTAATGCCGCTGCTGATCTGACAGGAGGTGGTAATGCGAGCGATGGGGAGCAGCTATAAATACAGATGAAGTTCTGCTTGCTCGCCTGCTGCTCACCTCCTGCTGTGGGGACCGGTTCCTAATGTGGTACCAGTCCATGGCCCGGGGGTTGGGGACCCCTGCTATAGAAGGAGGAATATAAGAAAAAGTGCAAAGGCCAGATCTTCAGGCTTATTCAAAAAAGTGAGAAAACCAGTTTGGTTGGGAGAAGGATTTGAGCTAGAAAAGGAAAAGATATAGATGTGAAAGATTTCAAAAAAAGCAGAAAGTGGGATTGATGACTGCAAGTTTAAGAGTCAAGGTAAGAAGAAAAACCCAGATACAAGGAGAATGGTGGTAGCATGAACAGAAATAGTAAAGTAAAAGATTTGAGGTGAAGGTGGAATATAGAGTATTACAGACATGTTGTTTTTGAGGTCCTGTTGGTATATGTAAGTCAGAGTGCCCAACTGACAGGTGGAAATGTGGCGTTGGGACCTGCCTGGTATGGGAAGCATGATTTGGAAGTCGTCTTCCTAGTCATGAAAATAGGTGAGATTTCAAAAGTGAGGAATACAGAGAAAGAACGTCTATACTATATGTGAATACATTTCCTAGATCTGTAAAACATTTTATCTTCAAGTGTTCTTTGTTTTTTTTTGTAATTTTAATTTTTATGGGAGCTAGGATCTTGCAATATGATGTCTGTTTACTAAAATTCTGCCTCTCTAATTTTTATGTTCACCCTTGTGATTTTTCACTGTTTTTATTCTACCCCAGAAAATAATAAACAACTTAATTTGTGAAAATGTAATAATAATTTGAACTACAAGTCAGTTTTTTTAAGTGCAAAGAAATTATTTAAATAAATTTTGCAGTTTTGCATGTTGTGAAAGCATTTCTTTTCGACCACATGTCTTGCATGTTAAACTTCCACAGTTTTATTCTTCTCCAGCCTTGGTACTGGGCCGGTCCTAAGGCTACAGAAAAACTATCCAGAGATATTGGGGAGTGAGTCATCTTGAGGGACCACGTTTTAAATAGCCAAGGAATAAGCTATTAGGAACCAGAAGTAATTTTAATCTGTTTCAGAAAAGTTTAAAAAAAATTGTATACTTCCTCACTATTCGAAGATAACTGAACTTAAATAACTCTTTCTCATAGTTTGACCTTTATTTGATGATGATCAATACGCACATCATTTTGAGCTTTAGTTATTCTGATATTGTCAACTGTACGTGATGTAAAAATAGAAGATATGAAATATAGGACAGAGCTGGTAACTAACAGTTGCTTTCCTTGAAAAGTTTGCTTGTTTTCTCCTCATTTTCCTCTTTTGCACTGACTGACAGTAATTTGGGGAGAGGGATCAATGGGAATATGAGAGTAGGAGACCAAGATATTCTGTGGTAAACATAATGAGATTAGTCTTCTTTTTTATTTGAATGGCAAGTCATCTTTGTGAGCAGTGCTGAAAGAAGAATTCCATAAGTGTTTTTGAGCAATATTAACCTTAAAGGACATAATCATCTTGGTGCTTAAGTTCTCGTGATTTGGTGGAAAACAGACCAAAAGTGGGTTAATTACTTCATAGTCACAGTTTAATGTCGGCCCTTTAAAATGATTTAAAAATGAATAAAAATAAGAAGGTCTAGAGACTGTTATAGTTTTAATTCATCTGTATTTTAGGTTAAAATCTATAGTGGAAATTATTTTTGGTAAATATGTATTTTAAGGCTGAATGTAGACCTTGCATATCTAACTTCATATTTCAGTTTTTTTCTTTTTTTTTTACCATTTGAATTAACATTCAGATATATTTGGAACATAAAATTAATTTTATCTTTGATATTTGTCTTTTACTAACAGAAATGGATGATGAAGACTGTGAAAGAAGAAGAATGGAATGTTTAGATGAAATGTCCAATCTTGAAAAACAGTTTACCGATCTCAAGGATCAGTAAGTAGTGACTTCAGAAGGTCATTGTCACCGAATCTTAACCTTGTCACGTGTACAGTAGCATGAGAGAAATTATATTCACTCTAAACTATTTTCCTTTTCGTATTTTATGGGACCGACTGATCTGAAAAAGGCTTCGACTATTGTTTGCCTGCTGAAGACCTCATTAACTAATCAAGGGTTTTGAGGCTGTTTTCTGGGGGGATATAATAAGATTTTTATGTGGGGTTGGTAAAGAAAATGTTTTCCTGGGTTGTTGCACCCTTGATTCTAATCTGCTTCATTTATTCCTTTGTTAAATAATTGGATAATGATAGCATTTTAAAATTGTGAGAATAAGAGAGATATTTCCCAAAGATGGCATAGTGATTTTTGCTTATATCTTAACATTGGGTAATATATACATTATGTGTTTTCACATGCATTATTTAGTTTGCTTCTCTGTAAGGTTGGGAGATAGATAGTCTTATCTCTAATTTACCCGTGAGAAGATTGATGCTCAGAGAGGTTAAGTGATTTGTTCATAGTTCTTCAGAAAGTGATAAATTAAGCCAGGCGTTCTGCCTCCTAGTGCAGAAAGTGCTATGGTGTCCCTTCCACTAAGGCACATTACTTTGGAGGAACTGTAGTGGAATAGAAAGAGCATAGGCTCTGAATCCAGGCTTCTTGGACAGATTTCAAAGGTATAATAAGAGATTCTTTATTATCTACTGTAAAGATTGAATGAGCAGTATGTAAAATTCTCAGCCATTTGTCTGGCATGTAGTGCGTGTTTATTAGATACTATTTTTTCCCCCTGCTTATAATGCCAGAACTCTTACGTAAAGTTGGTAACGCAAGAATGGACCCCAGTGATCTGAGAGAACAGAATAGATGCAGATGCAGATTAAAAAAAATCTTAAAGGTGAGCTTTCAGTTTGGAACTTGCTGGCAAGGTTATGGGGCAAGCTACATTTTAGAAATTGTAAATGAAAGAGAGAAAGACACCTTAACTTATTCAGAAGCTGGCTCTTCAGTTTATGAATCCTTCATGATTTTGCTGCTTATTCCTTTTCTCCTACTTCTTCCCTGGAGAGGCCCAAAGAAGAGATGAAAGCCCATTTAATATCTGAAATTGCCAGACTAAAATAAGACAGATTTGGTTACCATATGAATCCTGCTGGATTTATGCCATTTCTGGTCTTAACTTTCATTGGTATTAGAGATGAATATATAGATAATGTTCCATGCTAGTGCAACAAATTAATATAAGCAATCCAAAATAATCCAAAGTTTAAAATTGTGGCTTTAAAAAACATGATATTTTCTTATTCTAAAGATTTGCATTATTAATTTGAAATTAAAAGTAGTTTGGATCCCCAGGAATCCATTATTTGGGCAACATGGAGAGTTCATTCAGTTCATTTGGGATCATTCTGGAAAAGAGGAAGCAAATTTGTATTTTTGTATTTTAGCACAAGTAATCCGTGAATGAATAATTCTTAAACAATTATTTAAGATATACCTATTGAGCTTCTAAAGTGCCTTTTATGGTTATCCAAGAAATGAAAATTGCTGTAAAGCTCTAGTATAATATATTACGTAGGAGAACTTTGCATCTAGTGAGTCATTTGGTCTAATCTTGTTCACCTTGGGGCAGGCAATTGTCTTGATTATTACTTTCTCATGGCTCACTATGACCACCAGCCAGTTCCCCTTACCAGCTTTATTCATTTCTGAAAGTGTTAAAAGTAGACCCATTACCACTATTTAATAGGATTCTTTCTCAAGGAATTGGAATCTAGAAATATGTTTTAGAAAAGAAAAATCTTGGCACCAGGTTTATAATTATTTTTTTGTCTTGCCCCATTGCTTTGTTTTTTATTTTTATTTTGTCATACTGTGTATCTCTGTAAGCTGTCTCAAATCCTCTTTGGCAGAGGTGGGAAATATAATAATAATAGTAATAAATATCCTGCTTTGCCTGTTCTGCTACTACAGGGCACAGTAACACTCCATTCCTAAGGCAGAAAATCCACTATTTGCAGTTTGTAAAGTGGTGGAAGGTGAGTTCTTCCACCTCCTTAAAAAGATAGAGGAACTTGTGCCATCCAAGTTTCCATTCATTTCAGTGTTCAACACCCAACAGACATTAATTGAGCTTCTATTCTGCGAATAGTATTGTGGTTGCTGCTGAGGGACTCATGATCCTTGCCTTTGATGAGTTTATACTTGGATTCCAAGGCTGTAGAAATTATACTGATTTTGAGGAGTCTATTCTTTTAAAAGTGAGCTAATTGAATAATGTTCATTCACATATCCTCTTCATTCAAGATGTTCACCTATTCAGGATACCTTATCAATATTTTGTATGAGTTTGATGTTTTTCAGGGACAGTCATCTTTTTTATCAGATTTTTAGCATTTTGCCTAAAGTTGTATTTATAACTTCAAAAACTATAAGTATCATGTTGTACTTTTCTGACTTTACACATTGTATGTTGCGTTTTAGAAAAATTTAACCCAGATGTGATAATGTATTATTTTGGCAGTTAATTCAGATAATTTTTCCCTTTTTGTTTAAAAAAAAGAATAGTTATTAACACTCAAATTTGCTTTATTCCTTTAGAATCATTGTATAAATCTCTATGCTAATTATAATGACCAATAGTAGACAATTATTATTAGCCTTAATTGCTTAATTGTATTGGTTTATATTTTCAAGAGGAAAGAGTGGAATTTTATATGAAAGCCAGGTATCATCATGTTTTCAGTAGCCAACTGCTATTTATACGAACACCTACAATTATAAGCAGTGGTTTCTTTTGGAAGTTACTAGATGCCATCCTTGTGATGTATATGACATATTCTTCACCTATGATGAAGTAATAAATGGCAAAAAAATTTTGCAAAATGATCTTAAATTGTTTGTCTGCTTTGAAATTTTAGGATGCCCTTGAAATGCCACAAAACCAGGGTTAGAAGTGCCTTTCATAAAGAATGGCAATTTAAACATTTTCCTGTTAAAAAAGAGTTAGTTCTGTCCTGCAGGATTATTGCTAAAAATAAACATTGAGTTGTCTCACATACTGTCTTTGATAATCAAGCTAAAGATATTGGGATGACAGCTGGTAAATTAGGAGTATTTGTATGTGGACTCATAAATAGAGCAACAGGGATTCCTTGCCCCACTTTTCACTTCCCCATCTATTGAGCAACTCATATTGTTATAGCTTCTTCATTTGCAGTCTAGAAGAGCTGAGTATATGCCAGATCACAAGTTCTCTAGCCATTGGTTTTACCTTCATCCCTCTACTTCCTCTTTGTTCTTTTAAAAATCAAGTAGTCTGAATATTGTAATACTGACTGCTTTTCAGGAAACTTGGAGAGGAGACAGGGAATTATTTATTTTTGACAGCTAGTAATGCCTGTATCTAAATTATTCAAAATGATTTTTTTTTTAATTCAGTGTTTATTTGACCTTTTCTCTTAGAATTGATTTATTCTGCAGTTAAAACAAAAACATCTAGAGTGACCAAAAGTGGTTATTTCAGTTGTGTTTTTTGTATTGTAAGTTAACTATTAAAGAGTGATATATCTAAAAAATAGAAAGACATTTCTTTGTGATTATGTGCATAAAGTCAAATAATGTAACTGCATTCTTCTCTTCACTTGAGAGCAAGGCAAAAATACATTTGGTAGGTTATTAGAATATGAATGATATTAAGAAGAGAATGTATAGAAATGGTAAATTGTTAGCCTTTGTTGGGCTTTTAAAATTAATATCTTAATTTTTGCTTTGTTAAGACTTTATAAAGAACGATTAAGTCAGGTGGATGCAAAACTACAAGAAGTCATAGCTGGAAAAGCACCAGAATATTTGGAACCACTGGCAACTTTACAAGAAAATATGCAAATTCGTACAAAGGTAGCAGGTAGGAAAGTGAAACATCTTTTCCATATAGTAGAATATGAACTCTTCAATAGACTTAAAAGGTGTTTATCAAGTGAGCGGTTGTTGTTAATGGAAGTACAACTGTATTTACGTTGACCAGAGTATTTCACTGTCAGTCAGCCCACAGTTATTTATTAAATGCCTCATGCTTTTCTCTGCTACTGTAGGGGCTTGAAAAAAGAAAAAAAGCCCTCCAATTGCTCACAGTGTTGTTGAGAGGGTACTTCCACATGTGAAACAATTAGAAACCATGATACTTTCATTAAGAGATACTGTTACTATCGCAGTTTAATTTCCTATTAAGGTTCAATTTAAGTCCTCAGTATTTTTCATCTGTAAGAGTGATAAGGATTTTTTATTTGTAAAAACATTTTTAAAATGTTTGATCAGGTTAGTAAAGAACAGAGAATTTGCCTTCAAACCTACAGTTTAGACATGAGTTTTTATTTTGATAAGTTTGATGACTCATTTGTGGCTGTGAATAAATGAAGATGTACTGTATTTGTGTGGTTAAATTTCAGTCTTCTGTTTGTAACTGGGATCTGGCCTCAGAATTGTGTCCTACCATGCATAACAAGGGATATATCTGTTTGAAGGTCACTTAATGATTTTTCATAGTCAAACAAAAAACTGAAATTTAATTAATGGAGATGCCGATTGTTTTCTTTTTGAGGGACACTAATTGATCCTCATGTACCTGTTATATAATACCTAAGGCATTGTTGATAATAGGTTCTCTTTGTACTAAATCCACCTTAAACCAAATTTTATTCTTGAGTGCTTAGTATTGAGTATGTAGATGATGTGATGCTTAATCTGCTGTCTTTGCATATTGGCTTAGCACACCCTTAAAAGTAAACATGTCCTTAATTTTCCTGGACATTCTAAAAGCACTAGGTGAGACTTAGTGGATGTTTAGGAAATATTACTTCAGTCAATTATTCACTTTTCTGTTAGGCAGCCTCCTTTACTTTTTGACTGTACAAAAAGTAGTGTGTGCGAATGTGTTGCTGATGGCATAGTTCCAGATATCTGTCCCTTGCCTTTTCTATACAAGAAACAGAATTACATTTCTAGGGGCAACTATGGCATGGAGTTAAGCATATACATCTAGACCTCTTTGTTTGCCATTTTTGTGATGGCATGTTTGCATGACCATGGTGCCTATTTTATGCTGTTGTCTTGGTACCTCTAAGTTAAACTCACTTGAGCATCCATTCTCTAGGTAAAGCCCTGTTAGGAGCACTCAAACCTCGTATCAGTTTATAAATTTTGTTAAATTAGTTTCTACATTTAATCCTCTTGGAAGCTTTGGACTCTGAAGATAAATAATAGTTAAAAACTAGTGGTTTTGATGGTTATGGTATCCAGTTGTTACTTTGAGTATATATGATTAAGAAACCAGAGCTTATTGACTCTGTTTCCCTTATGAATCCCAAGAGATTGTTTTTCATAGGTGAAGAGTTTTATTTTCATTTTAACCATTCTCTATCAAACATTTAGGAGTATTCTTTAGAAAAATGGGTAACAACTAAAAATTGCAGTGTAGTTTTTTTCTAGCACTTAAACTCTTATTAGTTTTCTAGTCTTCTTTGATATATATTTTAACTGAGCCTTTTATTTTTAGTTTTTAAAGGTAAAGTTAGACTCACTTGCCAATTTCTTCTTGATTCATCTTATAAAATAGTTAGGACAGAATTCCTGTAGGGAAGTGATATTGAAACTCCTTATTGCTAACATAATCAGAGTAATTGTGTTTGGTTGCAGGAATCTATAGAGAGCTCTGCTTAGAATCTGTAAAGAACAAATATGAATGTGAAATTCAAGCTTCTCGCCAGCATTGTGAGGTACTGTTATTTTGCTTAACTTTTAAGCTGATTTCAACTCTTCAAGTCTTATGAGTACAGCAGTTAAAATAGTAAATAAACTAAATGAAACAAAATTAAATAGTACTTTAGCTCAGCACTTGTACGATTTTTTTTTTTTTAATACAGTTGCACTGGAAGCTGTATTGGAAATAGGACACAAACAAGGGACCATAGAAAAGAACTAAGTGATATAATTTTAGAAGTTTTGCAACTGTTACCTTAAAAATACTTTAATGATTATGTCATCTGGCATCACTGAAAATAGTATAATTAGTATAATATTCAAGGCTCAAAAAATGTATATCCAGTAGTACAGTTAGAATGTTGGGCTATATTAACTTCTCAATCTCTAGATCTGTTTCCACATCTTAGGGCAAAATTCTCTATGGGGAAAAAATAAATTCTGTATGTTGTCTTTATTTTGAATAGTGTTTGAAAACATAGTGCTGATTTTGCAGATAACTTTTTATAAAACCTAGACAAGATCATAAATATACTAGTGAAAATAAGAGGACGCGTTCTATGATGATTCTTATCTTACTTTAATGTACCATATCTTTATAAATCATTAAAATACTAAGAATATATAGGTATAAAAATGATGGGGCTTGTTATTTCATTTTCTTGGTTATAATTGAGGTGAAACATCTTTTGGTGTGTCCTGGCTGCTTGGATTTTCTTTCCTAAGAAGTGCCTGTTCATATCTTTTGCCTTTACTTTGGGCTTTTAGTCTTTTCCTCATTGACTGTAGAAGTTCTTTATATATTCTGGATACATATGCATTGCTGGTTATTTGCTGGGTAAAATATTTTTACCCAGGCAATGGAATATCTTTTCACTTTTTCTGATGACCTTATGAACAAAATTTTACATTTTAATGTAGTTGAATTTATCATCTTTCCTTTATGATAGATGCTTTTTGTGTCTTCCCCACTTTGAGGTAAAATGATGTATTTTCTTTTAAAAGTTGAAATTTTGCTTTTTAACAGTTAGATTGCTAAACTGCCTTTAATTAATTTTTATGTGTGGTTAAAGTATGGCTCTAATTTTACTTTTTTGCGTATGGATAGGTAATTCTCGACACTATTTATTATATTCTTCATTGTTTTCCCACTAATCAGCAATCCCATCTCTTTTTTTTTTTTTTTTTTTTTTTTTGCGGTACGTGGGCCTCTCACTGTTGTGGCCTCTCCCGTTGCGGAGCACAGGCTCCGGACACGCAGGCTCAGCGGCCATGGCTCACGGGCCCAGCCTCTCCGCGGCATGTGGGATCTTCCCGGACCGGGGCACCAACCCGCGTCCCTTGCATTGGCAGGCAGACTCTCAACCACTGCGCCACCAGGGAAGCACCCCCCCCCATCTTTTTTATATCAGATATCCACATATGTGCTGGCTTGTTTTTAGCTTTTTTTCATTTGTTCCATTGGTCTGTTTGGCTCTTTCTGCACCAGTGTCACAGCATCATTTTTTACAGCTTTCCGTCTAGTAAGTCTTAGCAACTCAATACCCTAATAATTTTATCTTGCTCTTTTCCTTCTTACAGTTGTTATTGTTAATTTTTTTTTGTTTTTTGTTTTCTTTTGCGGTACGTGGGCCTCTCACTGTTGTGGCCTCTCCCGTTGCAGAGCACAGGCTCCGGATGTGCAGGCTCAGCGGCCATGGCTCACGGGCCTAGCCGCTCCGCAGCATGTGGCATCTTCCCGGACCAGGGCACGAACCCGTGTCCCCTGTATTGGCAGGCGGACTCTCAACCACTGTGCCACCAGGGAAGCCCTTTTTGGTTTTTTTTAGTAACAACTTTTAAAAAATTGCTTTTTGTTTTCTGCTGCTGCGTAGAAAAGTAATTTGTATATTGATATTATATCCAATCTTATATACCTCTCTTAATTCTAATAATTTAATTACAGATTCTTAGATTGTCCATGTAGATAATAATGTCATTTGTGAATAATAGCAACTTTTTTCTTCCTTTCTGATCTCTCTTTTTTTTTAAATTTTATTTATTTTTGGCTGTGTTGGGTCTATGTTGTTGCGCGTGGGCTTTCTCTAGTTGCGGCAAGTGGGGGCTACTCTTTGTTGCGGTGTGCGGGCTTCTCATTGTGGTGGCCTCTCTTGTGGAGCACGGGCTATAGGCACGCAGGCTTCAGTAGTTGCAGCACGGTGGGCTCAGTAGTTGCGTCGTGCGGGCTCTAGGGCGCACAGGCTGTGGTAGTTGTGGCTCTCGGGCTCTAGAGTGCAGGGTCAGTAGTTGTGGCACACAGGCTTAGTTGCTCTGGGTCTGGGATCTTCCCGGACCAGGGATCAAACCCATGTCTCCTGCAATGGCAGGTGGATTCTTAACCATTGCACCACCAGGGAAGTCCTCTGATCTCTTCTTATTTGTTTTACTTGTCTTAATGGCACTGATAGAACCTCTAGTACGTGTTGGAATAGAGGCAGTGAAAGCCGGTCATTACTGTGTTCTTGATTTTAAGGGAATGCTTCTAATGGTTTTACAATTAGTATGATACTTGCTGTTTGGTTTTAATAAATACTCTTTTTATCAAGTTAAGGAAATTTATTTCTTTTTTTCTAAGAATTTTCCCATAAATATTGTTTGAGTTTATTAAATACTTTGTCTGCATCTGTTGAATTAGTCATTTTTTTTGCACTTAAATTATTAATGTATTTTCTAATGTTAAGCTGTCCTTGGATTCCTGGAATGATTATTTTTCTTGTGTATTACAAGATTCAGTTTGCTGATATTTTGTTTAGAAGCTTCATTTCTATGTTAATAAGTGAGATTTAATTTTTAATTCTTATATTATCTTTGTTTGATTCCAAGATTCATAAAATAAGTTAGGAATATTCCATATTTTTCTCTTCTATAGAAGCATATATTTAACATTGCAATCTTCAGTTCCATGAGTGCTTAGTACATCTTGTCTTTATGATGCATTTTTGAAAACAATCTCATAGTAGGGTTGCAAGAAGGTACAAAAGAACTTTTTTGGTGAACATGAGAATGAGTTGGCAACATGATGCTCCATAACCCCTGAATACTGTAATGAATATTTCAAACAAATGAGGGATGTTCTCTTACATAACCACACTAAAATCATCAAAATCAGGAAATGTACATTGGTATTGTTACTACCATCTAATCTTCTGACTCCATTTAAATTTTAGCAGTTTTCACTATAGCAGTCTTTATAGCAAAGAGATGCAGTTCAGAATCACATGTTATCTTTGTCATTGCATTTAATTGTCTTGTCTTTTTAGTCTCCTTCAGTGTGGAACAATACCTCAGTCTTCCCTTGGTTTTTTAATGATCTTTACATTTTTGAAAATTTCAGGCCAGTTATATTATAGAATGTTCCTCAATTTTGAGTTGGTCTGCTGTTTCTTCATGATTAGAACCAGGTTTTGTGTCTTTGGTAGGAGTATCACAGCAATGATGCTGTGTTCTTCTCATTGAATTCTAACAGGCAGTGCACAATTTTGATATGTACCATGATAGGTTATGTACACTCTGATCACTTGGTTTAAGTGATGTCTTCTAGGTTTTTCTAAGTATACTTAACTTTTTCCTCATTGTGATTAGTAAGTATTTAGTGGAGAAGTACTTTGAAACTGCAAATATCTCATTCCTCATAACACTTTCAGTTTATTCATTTATTTATTTATTTAAGTATATGCATTGTTTCCTCACTCTTTTTTTTTGTCTGCTTCATCTTTCAGTTACTGAGGGAGGTAAGCAGAATTTCTCTCTGTGATGGTGGATTTGTTAATACCTCCTTGTATTTATTTCTTTTATTTTCTTTTTGATATTAGTTTTCTTTCATTTCCTAAGAAAATTCACATACTGTTCTTTTCAGTATAGTAAAGTCATTCATAATTTGAGATCTGGAGGCCAAAGGTGCTAATGATGAGATGCCTCACAATGCATGTCCACTGTCTCAGGTTCCTTTGGTCAAAAAGGATTGTACAGTCCCAGAGACACTATAATGCTCATGATTCCAGAGCACCCAGTTGAAACTTATCTCCCATGGAATTTCTTTCATCTTTTTCTTTGTTTTGTTTTATTTTTTTCCTTTTCCCCTCTGTCTTCCTTCCTCCCTTCCTTCTTTCCTTCCTTCTTCCCTTCCTTCCTTCCTTCCTTCCTTCCTTCCTCCCCCCAACCCTCTCTCTCTCTTTCTTTCTTTCTCTCTTTTTAAAATTAGCGTAAGAACACTTAACATGAGATCTACCTTCTTAACAAATTTTAATGTGTAATATAGTATTGTTAGCTCTAGGCACATTGTTGTACAACAGAACTCTAGAACTTAACCATCACAGATAACTGAAACTTTATACCCATTGAACAGCAACTCCCTGTTTCCCCTTCCCCATAGCCCCTGGCAACCACCATTCTACTCTCTGCTTCTATATGTTTGACTAGTTTATATATCTCATATAATTGGTATCATGCAATCTTTGTCCTTAAGTGACTGGCTTATTTCACCTAGCATAATGTCCTCAAGGTTCTTCCATGTTGTAGCATATGGCAGGGTTTCCTTCTTTTTTTTAAAGAATGAATAATACTTCATTGTGTGTATATATCACATTTTCTTTATCCATTCATCCTTCAGTGAACATTTAGGTTGTTTTTCACATTTTGGTTATTGTGAATAGCGCTGCAGTGAACACAGGAGTGCAAATATCTTTTCAAGACCCTGATTTCAGTTCTTTTAGGTATATACTCAGAAGTAGGATTGCTGGACCATATGGTAGTTCTATTTTTAGTGTTTTGGGGGAACCTCCATACTGTTTTTCACAGTGACCACACCATTTTACATTTCCATGAACTGTGCACAAAGGTTCCAATTTTTCTATATCCTCACCAACACTTATTATCTTCTGTGTTTTGAATATAGGCATCCTAACAGGTATTAAGTGATACCTCATTGTCATTTTGATTTGCATTTTCTTATGATTAGTAATGTTGAGCATCTTTTCTCGTACCTATCAGCCACTTGTATGTTTTTTTTGCAGAAATGTCTATTCAAATCCTTTGCCCATTTTTTAAATCGAGTTCCTTACATATTTTGGATATTAACTCCCTATTAGATACATGATTTGCAAATATTTTCTCCCATTCTGTTAGGTTGCTTTTTCACTCTAGTTGTTCCTTTGCTGTGCAGAAGCTTTTTTATTTTTTGATATAGTCCCACTTATCTTTTTGTTTTTGTTGTCTTGTTTGTGCTTTTGGTGTCATATCCAATAAATCATTGCCAAGACCAATGTCATAAAGCTTATCCTCCTTATTTTCTTCTATTGGTTTTACAGTTTCAGGTCCTACATTTAAATCTTTAATCCATTTTGAGTTGATTTTTGTGTATGGTGTAAGATAAGGGTCAAGTTTTATTCTTTTGCATGTGGCTTTCCAGTTTTCCCAACACCATTTGTTGAAGGTCTATCCTTTCCCCATTATGTAGTCTTGGTACCGTTATTGAAGTTCAGTTGACCATATATGCATAGGTTTATTTCAGGGTTCTTTATTCTGTTCCATTCGTCTAAATGTTTATGCCAGTACCATATTTTTAAAATGACAATAGCTTTGTAATATATTTTAAAATTAGGAAATGTGAGGCCTCCAGCTTTGTTCTTTCTCAAGATTGTTTTGGCTCTTTGGGGTCCTTTGTGTTTCCATGTGAATTTTAAGATTGTTTTTTCTATTTCTGTAAAATAAAAAGTCATTGGAATTTTGATAGAGGTTACATTGAATTTGTAAATTGCTTTGGGTAGTATGGACATTTTAACAATATTAAGTCTTAATAACAATATTATATCTTAATAACAATATTAAGTCTTAATAACAATATTAAGTCTTTCAATCCATGGACATGGGCTTTCCACTTATTTGTGTTTTCTTTAATTTCTTTCATCAACATTTTACGTTGTCAGTATACAAGTCTTTCACTTTAGTTTATTCCTAATTATTCTATTATTTTTGATACTCGTGTAAATGGGATTTTTAATTTTCCATATCTCTTTCATTCTATCAGTTTTTGCTTTATAAATATATATATATATAGAGAGAGAGAGAGGGGGGGGGAGAGAGAGAGTGTATTAGCAGACTCACATATTTTAGAATTTTGATTTTTTAATAAATAACATTTTATCCTTTTTTTTATACCCTTCTATCTTTGTAACAGTGATTTTTGCCTTAAAGTCTATTTTGTCTGATAGTTAAAACAGCTACCCTAGTTTTATTTGGCTTGGAATTTTCCTGATAAAAGGTTTTTTCATCCTTTTTTTTCCTCTCACTTTTTTTTTTTTTTTTTTTTTTTTGCGGTCCGCGGGCCTCTCACTGTTGTGGCCTCCGCTCTTGCGGAGCACAGGCTCCGGACGCGCAGGCCCAGTGGCCATGGCTCACGGGCCCAGCCACTCCACGGCATGTGGGATCTTCCCGGACTGGGGCATGAACCCATGTCCCCTGCATCGGCAGGCGGACTCCCAACCACTGCGCCATCAGGGAAGCCCCCCTCTCACTTTTTTCTGACCTTGTATTTTGGGTGTATTACTCATAAATAGCATAAGCCTTGATTTAAAATAAAATCTATTTTAACAATCTCTTTTAACTGATAAATTTAGTCCAATTATATTGATGGTGATTATTTTGATATTTAATTCCAACCTGTTTTGTGTTTTCAGTTTGTTCTGCTTTATCCTTTTTTTATTCTTTCCTGACCTTTTTTGGGAGGTATGTGTGATTTATTGAGTTTTAAAATTACATCATAAAGTTATACCCTCTATTTCTATTTTAATGATTACCTCCATACCTTCCATTTCTATATTTTAATGATTACCTTAAATTTTTAGCATGCATACCTACATTAGTAGAATCTAAATATTAATTAATAACTCTGTCCTCCTCCTTAGAACTCCTATAAAGGACCTTAGAACTCTAACTCCAGTTACTCCCTCTCAAATTACAAGGTATAGTTGTTTATTATTTTAGTTCCATCTTGTTTTTCATACTTTAGATGAGACGTTATTTTGATCTCGTAAGTTTAGTTCTAAAATTTTAGGTTTATCCACATTTTACTAGTTTCTTGTTCACTGTTTTTGAGTTGCAACCCTTCCTTGCATGTCTGTTTTCTGCTTCTTGAAGAACATCCTAGGCATTCCTTCACTGAGAGTCTGTTAGTGGTAAGCTCAGTTTTTATTTGTTCAAAAATAGCTTGATTTGTAAAAATTATGAAAGGACAGTTTAGGGGGTTATAACATTCCAGGATGACAGTTATTTCCTGTTAATGTTTTTAGGATCTTACTTTCCATAGTCTGTGCTAGAAGGCTACAGTCATTTGTAGATAACTTTTTTCCTTCCCTTCACTGGCTGCAAAAACTCTTCTCTTTGTTGTTCTTCAGTTTCTCTACTGTGTGTCTCCATAGAGATTATTTTTCTCTCCTGACTTGGATTTGTTGTGCTTTCTAAATCTCAGAATTTGTTCACTGTTAATTCTGGAAATTTCTCAGCTGTTAACTTTTCTGGTATTATCTGTCTTCCATTTTCTTTCCTTCTGTCTTCTGGAACTGTGATTAGTCATCTGTAAGGCCTTATTTGGTTTTTCATATTGCAATAATTAATTCATACTTTTATTCAATAAGTCATTATCTGACATTCTTCAGAGCCTAATTCTGCTGTTTTTTATTTCTGCCAAACCTCACACCTTATTTCATTATTTCATGATTCTGGAGGTTTTATTGGTAAAAATTCTGTGAGCCTTGGACACAGGCTGTAGCTCTTCAGATAGTGTCTGCTTTTATTTCTGCTGAGTTGTTTCAGCCAGGCATCCTGGTATGCCAGCACCGCATGACTGCTTTCTGGCTTTGGATTTTCTGGAAGATGCAGGGTCTATATTTGAATCCCAAAGATGTAGAAATCAGGCCCAAGATGACATATTTTCAGGGAAAACATCTTTCCCCACTTATTGCCTAGGCTGAGACAGATAGATTTCCCTCAGGTGGATTTTTTCAGTCGCCCTTTTCACTAAAGGTGAAAAGGTCCCTTCAGGACCATGCAGGGATCCCAGTTCCCCCCAAGATCTTTCTCTTTTAACCAAATAGCCATGAAAAGTGATTCCTCTCCATTCAATAACCAGCAAATACCCTCAAGGAAACCCCAGCTTTATTTTTATTTATTTATTTATTTATTAAACATCTTCATTGGAGTATAATTTCTTTACAATGGTGTGTTTGTTTCTGCTTTATAACAAAGTGAACCAGTTATATATATACATATGTTTCCATATCTCTTCCCTCTTGCATCTCCCTCCCTCCCACCCTCCCTATCCCACCCCTCTAGGTGGTCACAGAGCACCAAGCTGATCTCCCTGTGCTATGCGGCTGCTTCCCACTAGCGATCTATTTTACATTTGGTAGTGTATATATGTCCATGCCACTCTCTCACTTTGTCACAGCTTACCCTTCCTCCTCCCCATATCCTCAAGTCCATTCTCTAGTAGGTCTGTGTCTTTATTCCCATCTTGCCCCTAGGTTCTTCATGACCTTTTTTTTTTTTTAGATTCCATATATATGTGTTAGCATACGGTATTTGTTTTTCTCTTTCTGACTTACTTTACTCTGTATGATAGACTGTAGGTCCATCCACCCCACTACAAATAACTTAATTTCGTTTCTTTTTATGGCTGAGTAATATTCCATTGTATATATGTGCCACATCTTTTTTTTTTAAATTAATTAACATTTTGGTACATGACTCTTTCTGAATTCTGGTTTCCTCAGGGTATATACCTAGTAGTGGGATTGCTGGGTCATATGGTAGTTCTATTTGTAGTTTTTTAAGGAACCTCCATACTGTTCTCCATAGTGGCTGAACCAATTCACATTCCCACCAGCAGTGCAAGAGTGTTCCCTTTTCTCCACACCCTCTCCAGCATTTATTGTTTCTAGATTTTTTGATGATGGCCATTCTGACTGGTGTGAGATGATATCTCATTGTAGTTTTGATTTGCATTTCTCTAATGATTAATGATGTTGAGCATTCTTTCATGTGTTTGTTGGCAGTCTGTATATCTTCTTTGGAGAAATGTCTATTTAGGTCTTCTGCCCATTTTTGGATTGGGTTGTTTATTTTTTTGTTATTGAGCTGCATGAGCTGCCTGTAAATTTTAGAGATTAATCCTTTGTCAGTTGATTCATTTGCAAATATTTTCTCCCATTCTGAGGGCTGTCTTTTGGTCTTGTTTATGGTTTCCTTTGCTGTGCAAAAGCTTTGAAGTTTCATTAGGTCCCATTTGTTTATTTTTGTTTTTATCTCCATTACTCTAGGAGATGGGTCAAGAAGGATCTTGCTGTGATTTATGTCATAGAGTGTTCTGCCTATGTTTTCCTCTAAGAGTTTGATAGTTTCTGGCCTTACATTTAGGTCTTTAATCCATTTTGAGCTTATTTTTGTGTATGGTGTTAGGGAGTGATCTAATCTCATACTTTTACATGTACCTGTCCAATTTTCCCAGCACCACTTATTGAAGAGGCTGTCCTTTCTCCACTGTATATTCCTGCCACCTTTATCAAAGATAAGGTGACCATATGTGCATGGGTTTATCTCTGGGCTTTCTATCCTATTCCATTGATCTATCTTTCTGTTTTTGTGCCAGTACCATACTGTCTTGATTACTGTAGCTTTGTAGTATAGTCTGAAGTCAGGCAGCCTGATTCCTCCAGCTCCATTTTTTGTTCTCAAGATTGCTTTGGCTATTCGGGGTCTTTTGTGTTTCCATACAAATTGTGAAATTTTTTGTTCTAGTTCTGTGAAAAATGCCAGTGGTAGTTTGATAGGGATTGCATTGAATCTATAGATTGCTTTGGGTAGTAGAGTCCTTTTCACAATGTTGATTCTTCCCATCGAAGAACATGGTATATCTTTCCATCTGTTTGTATCATCTTTAATTTCTTTCATCAGTGTCTTATAATTTTCTGCATACAGGTCTTTTGTCTCCTTAGGTAGGTTTATTCCTAGATATTTTACTCTTTTTGTTGCAGTGGTAAATGGGAGTGTTTTCTTGATTTCTCTTTCAAATTTTTCATCATTAGTGTATAGGAATGCCAGAGGTTTCTATGCATTAATTTTGTATCCTGCTACTTTACCAAATTCATTGATTAGCTCTAGTAGTTTTCTGGTAGCATCTTTAGGATTCTCTATGTATAGTATCATGTCATCTGCAAACAGTGACAGCTTTACTTCTTCTTTTCCGATTTGGATTCCTTTTATTTCTTTTTCTTCTCTGATTGCTGTGGCTAGGATTTCCAAAACTATGTTGAATAAGAGTGGTGAGAGTGGGCAACCTTGTCTTGTTCCTGATCTTAGTGGAAATGGTTTCAGTTTTTCACCATTGAGGACGATGATGGCTGTGAGTTTGTCGTATATGGCCTTTATTATGTTGAGGTAGGTTCCCTCTGTGCCCATTTTCTGGAGAGTTTTTATCATAAATGGGTGTTGAATTTTGTCAAAAGCTTTTTCTGCATCTATTGAGATGATCATATGGCTTTTCTTCCTCAATTTGTTAATATGATGTATCACATTGATGATTTGCGTATATTGAAGAATCCTTGCATCCCTCGGATAAATCCCACTTGATCATGGTGTATGATCCTTTTAATGTGTTGTTGGATTCTGTTTGCTAGTATTTTGTTGAGGATTTTTGCATCTATGTTCATCAGTGATATTGGCCTGTAGTTTTGTTTCTTTGTGACATCCTTGTCTGGTTTTGGTATCAGGGTGATGGTGGCTTCGTAGAATGAGTTTGGGAGTGTTCCTCCCTCTGCTGTATTTTGGAAAACCCCAGCTTTAGTATCAGGTTAGCATGCTGGTTTCTAGCTCCTTGTTTATATTTGGTCCCTGGGGGTAATCTCTTACTTTCTTAAGGGATTAGCTATACCTTTAAAAAAGGGTTTTGTGGTATTTTATCTAGAATGTCTGTCTAGGTGTGGTGGAAGTTTTGTTTTGTTTTTTGTGGATATCTAGTCTACTATATTGCCATAAATAAAAGTCAATAAGATATCTTCAAGTAATGTTTTTTAATTAGACAATTATATTGATATTCTTTCTCTTCCATCATTTTTCAGCTTTGACAGTCCTCCCTCCTCCATAGAGATGCTAAATATTTACCTAAATTTCTTGTGGTTTAGTTATGGCTTGCTGTTTTGTATGTTTAATACATAATTAATATTATAATTACTCTGTTTAATTATATAATTAATCTGAAAATACTCACTAGTAGTTCACGGGCATTTTAGATAGGAAATAAAGGGTGAATGGGAACTTACATTTAGAGTGTTATGTGTTTTATATTCATTCTCTCATTTTAATACTTACAACAACTTTATAGCATAGGAATTATCTTGACTTTTATGAATGGGTTAACTAAGGCTCAGAGAGGTTAAATAGTTTGCTTGGGGGTCACACAATTAATAAGCAGCAGACCAGGATTGAAATCCTTTGATCTTTCTAGTCATTCATGCAGTTTACCATTAAATCTGAACTTGTTGTTCAGGGCTTTGTATCTGCTTGTTCCTTAGTTCTACATTTGACTCATATAGAAATAACCTGAGAGGCAAGGGAAGTGGGAAGAAGGAAGACACACTGACAGTTGTCAGAATAAAAGTTTGATTAACAGCAGATAGAAAGGAGGGGCCGGGACCAGAGACTAGACAGGTTCACACAGGTATGCACATAGAGAGTGTGCCAAAAACCACAGAGACAATCAGGCAGCAGATGGTTTTGTCAAATTAAGGGAGAAAATCACATTTATAGAATACTACAGTGTGCCAGGCACTAAGATGGGTGGACATGCTTTATTTAGGTTATCTCATTTAAGCCTCCCCACAGAGCTGCAAATGAGTTTTCAGATGTGACAGCAGGTGGTAGCAAGGTCTCAGCCAGGCCCTTAGGGTTCAGGGTTAGGATTTCAGTTCTTGAGAAGATTGGTGAGAGCTCTTCAGAGCTCTGATTTTTTGGTTGTCTATTCATTTAATTATTTTTTGTTTTCTGATTGTAACATTAATAACTGTCTATTGAGAAAACTTGAGAAGTAAGTCTAAAGAAGACAATAGAAGCAACCATAATCTACCAAGCATAAGTAATTACTGTTAATAAGTATGTGTGTTTGTATAATTGTTTTTCACATAGCTGATATGACTCTATGTATACTATTTTGTATCCTAACTTTTTTATAAGCAGCATTTCATGAGCATTTCCTTATGGCTCTAAATACTTTTTTTGGGAGGGTCATTTTGTGTTTTATGTTTTATTTTGAAAAATTAAAAATTTTTCTTCTAGTTTTATTGAGATATAATTGACATAGCACTGTGTAAGTTTAAAGTGTACAGCATAATGATTTAATTTACATACATTGTGAAATGATCATCATAATAAGTTTAATGGGCATTCATCATCTCATATAGATACAAAATTAAAGAAAGAGAAAAAAATATTTTTCCTCGAGATGAGAACTCTTAGGATTTGCTCTCTTAACAGCTTTCATATATAACATACAGCAGTGTTCGTTATATTAATCATGTTGTATATCACATCCCTAGTACTTGTTTATCTTATAACTGGAAGTTTGTACCTTTTGATTGTCTTCATCCAATTGCCCCTCCCTAAATACCCTTTTAAAAATCAGTTTTTACTGGGTAATGTGTGTACATATTTCTGAAGGCACAGGCTTGTGATGAAAAACAGCAGCCCCTCTCCCATCTCCATATTTTACATCCCAGCAGCAATTGTCTATCAGAATCTTTTATCTACTGCTTCTGGAGTTTACCCTCATATTTCTAAATAATATCAGTTTTAGATATTACCTTTCAGTTTCCTATTATGAAAGCTGAGGATTCCATAATAGTTCCCCTCATCTCATTCTTCTAGTATTGTTGTGTCACAATTTTTGTGCTTATTGTAAATATTGTTTACTGATCCAAGAGTTCTACTTTGCTTAAACTTCCCTTTTTTGTACAACTATTTTTTTAACCTTGAGATGAATTGCTTCATTTATTGTTTGTTAGTTTTCTCTTATTTACCAGTTCTTCCCAGAGACTCCAGCAGATTTATGAAAACCCCCAATGCCATTTTCCACGTGATCAAATGCATCAGGTAATCCATGAGACCCATTTCCTTCTGGAGTCCTCCCTCCTGGGCTCAACTTCTTCACACCTGGACCCCTTGTTCACCTGTTCCTTCCTGCTACATCCTTCAGATGCTTTCTAGGCCAGCTGCATCTCTGTCTTCAGGGGTATCTCTTCACCATCACCCTGGAAATTCCCTTTACATCTTTCCTGCTAGATCTTGTTTTCTTTTTTCAGTTTCATAGAGTAGCTTCTTGGGAAAAAGTGTACAGAAGTTAGTTGTTTGAGACCTCTTGTATTGGTTATCTATTGCTTTGTAATAAATTACTCCAAAATTTAGTCGCTTAAAACAATAATCAACATTTATTATTTCGCAGTCTCTGTTGTCAGGAATTTGGGAGCAACTTAGCTGGGTGGTTCCGACTCAGGGAATCACATGAAGTTGCAGTGAAGAGGTCAGCCAGGGAAGCAGTTGTCTGAAGGCTTGAGGGGGGGCTTGAGGATCTGCTTCCCAAGTGACTGACTTCCAAGGCTGGCAAGCTGTTGCTGGTTGTTGGTTGGAAGCCTTAGTCCCATGGGCCTCTCCACAGGCTCACTGAGGGCCCCCATGACCTGGTGACTGGCTTCTCCTAGAGTGAACGGGTCATGAGAGCAAGACAGAAGTGACAGGGTTTTTAATAACTTAGATTTCTGCCACATTCTGTTCATTAGAAATGAGTCACTAAGTCCTACCCACATTCAAGGGGAGAGGAATTAGACTCTACCTTTTGAAGGGAGGCATGTCAAACATTTATTGGACATGTTTTAAGACCCCTACATCTTTCATGTCAAAAAACATCTTAACTCACAATTCAGAGTATGGAATTCTAGATGGTAAGTAATCATGTTTCCTCAGAATTTTGAAGGCATTTTTCCATTGTCTTCCATAGCTCCCAGTATTGCTTATGAGAAGCCTCTTATTTTGATTCCTGATCCTTTGTACGTGACCTGTTTTCTTCCTGAATACCTATTTTTCTTTATCCTTGGTGCTGTGGAACAGCAAGATGATGTGCCTTGGTGTGTGTCTCTTTTCATTCATTATGAATACTCAAAGGAACCTTTAAATCAGGAAACTCATATCTTTAGTTCTGGGTATTTCCTTATATTGTTCTCCATTATTTTCTGTTTTCTCTTTTTGAAACTCTTATTGGTTGGCTGCTGGACCTCCAAGATTGATCTTTGAATTTTCTTATATTTCATATAATTATTACATATTATATAGATCTTATATATTTTTATTGTACCTCCCTCCACCCCTCTTCCTTCATTTTTTAAACATTTATTTATTTTTGGCTGCATTGGATCTTCATTGCTGTGCGCGGGCTTTCTCTAGTTGCGGCGAGCGGGGGCTACTCTTCGTTGCAGCACGTGGGCTGCTCATTGCAGTGGCTTATCTTGTTGCAGAGCACGGGCTTTAGGTGCGTGGGCTTCAGTGGTTGTGGCACATGAGCTCAGTTGTGGCACATGGGCTTAGTTGCTTCACGGCATGTGGGATCTTCCCAGACCAGGGCTTGAACCCGTGTCCCCTGCATTGGCAGGCGGATTCCTAACCACTGCGCCACCAGGGAAGTCCCTACCCCTCCCTCCCTTCATTCTTATTTTATTCTTTTTTAGAGCATATTCAATTGTCTCATCCACTCGTTTTACAAAATATTTTATTTTGTTATGTATTTAATTTCCAAGAGCACTTATGCCCTCTGATTACTCATTTTTTAATATTTTTTCTAACTCCTGTTCTTTCCTGATGGGTGTAATTGCTTTCTTCTGTGGGTATTAAATGTAGTTGTTTTGAAATTTTTTTCTGTGTCTTGACTTGTGTCTGTTTCTTTATACTTCTTTTTTGTTTGTTTGTCTCTATGTCTTTCATTTCGATGCTTTTCACAAATAACTAGTCACCTTTGGCCATCATTCATATTTAAGAGTGAGTCAATACAATCTGCCTATGTGCATAGCTTGTCAGCTGCTGAGCTGTGGAAGTTTTCTTCTCACTGGTGAGCCTACCATGATGAAGAGGGCTTTCTATCTCTGGGGCTTTTCATGTATTTTCCCCCATCCAGACCCTCCTTCATTTCTTTCTAGATTTGGAAGTGTAACTCAGACTTTTCAGAATATTCCCCCTTCTCTCATATTCTTTCTTTATGAAGTGCACGCATGTGTGTAGTGTATATAATGCAGGTCTTGGGGTTCTGTCTCAGTTTAGTCACCACGTTCAGAGATTATGGCATGACATTGTGCCCCTTCCTTTGTCTGATAACTACAAGTGTGGTTTGTTGATTTATTTTGTACATATTTTTGTTTATTTCATTATGTCTTAGTGGAAGAGAGAGTTTATGATCTGGGTTCATTTGTAATCTTACTCTAGCAGTTTCTCCCTACTTTTTGAATTCTGAATTTTTGGTGTCTGCAGAGTAGTAGTATGGATGTCCAATAATTTATGTAGCCAATACTCTATTATTGGATTTTACTTTGTTCCTAGTTTTTGGCATTACGAGTATTGCTGTTGTGAGCCTCCTTTTCCGTACAGCATTGGTCGAGGTTGTTATTTCCTTAGGATGGAATCTTCAGTGTAATTACTAGATCAAAGGATACAATCAGTAAAGTCCTCAATACTTGTTTGTAAATTACTTTCCAAATTGTTGAGTTGGTTTATATTCTCAATATTGGTTGGCATTGTTTATTATACTTGAAAAGAATGAAACAACTTTGTCAAGTGAAAAATAATATCACATAATGCACATTTCAGTTTGCAGTTGTGTTTTCTGTCTCTTTTTTGGCCGATTTTGGCAGTGAGTATGGATAGTATTTAGATTTTTCTTACTGATTTATCCATGCTTGTTTAATTCCATCTTATGGTTATTAGGCCTTTGTCATGTTGTAAATATTTTTTTATTGCCTTCCTCTTACTTTTGTTTGCTTTTTAATGTGTTTTTAATTTCTGTGTGCATAGTTTTAAAAAAATAACTTGTCCTTCTAATTTTTGTGCTTTGAAAGACTTCTTTCACCCCATCATCAAATAGAGTCACTATCTTTCCTTTAGTTCTTTGAAGTTGATTTTCTTTCTTTCCTTTTTGGCTGCGTCAGATCTTAGTTGCGGCACATGGGATCTTCATTGAGGCATGCAGGATCTTTTGCTGTGCTGCGCGGGCTCTTCGTTGCAGTGTACGGGCTTCTCTCTCGTTGTGGCGGCAGGGTCTTCTCTCTCTAGTTGTGGTACGTGGGTTCCAGAGTGCGTGGGCTCTGTAGTTTGTGGCATGTGGGCTCTCTCGTCGAGGCACGGGAGCTCAGTTGTTGTGGCCCGTGGGCTTAGTTGCCCCATGACATGTGGGATCTTAGTTCCCTGACCAGGGATTGAACCCGCGTCCCCTGCATTAGAAGACGGATTCTTTACCCTTGGGCTACCAGGGAAGTCCCTTTCCTTTAGTTCTTTTGGATTTCATTTCGTAAATTTAACTCTTTAGTCCATTAATTTTTTTGTATAACATGAGGCAAAGAACCTGAGTTTTTCTCTATATAGTTAAACTTATTTTTTGTTGTCATTTATTGTCATCAGGTTTCCAAATGCTTTGAAAAGTCACCTTTTTCATAAAATTTCCTGTAACCAATGCATCTATTTCTTGGCTTTTAAATTCTTTTCTGCTTATCTTTTCATTCCAGTGCATCCCACTTTAAAAAAAAAATGATTGTAGCTTTTTAATATGGTTTGCTCTCTGGTAATGCTAGTCTTTGAAAATCTCCGAGGACTCCATTCCAGGTTGGGAACTGTGAGGTGCCTAAGTCAGGGAACTGCCGAAAGGGAGTTGGTTCTGAACCCAGGCCAGGGGGAGACGAGTACAAACACGGAACCTTGAAGCCACTTTCCTGGGGCTCCCTGGCATTGCCCTGATGAGAAGGAGCATAGGTGTCAGCCTGCGAAAGGGCTCAGTGAGCAGGTTCACTAAGTATAGGTATGGAGATTGGAGGGTTGTGGGATTTTGAAGCCAAACATGTAATTATAATTAGTAATACTTTAAAAAAGCTAAGTTACCTATTGACTATAGAGGCCTCTACAGGTACCAAAGCAAGGGAGTTTGGATGCCTCTTCCTTTTCTAGGTGTCTTTTAGCTGCTTCATTATGACTTTCCTTCTCAGGGAAAGTTGTTGAGGGGTTGGGGATAAGGGAGAGATCAAAGAAATAACAGTGAGGATAGATTCAAGATACTTCTATTTGTATACTTTAAAATATACCTATTATATTTTTAGAGATAGTTTCAAAGCTTCAAACATTTTAGTCCCACTGTGGCTTTTTTTTTTTAAATTGTAAAGAATGATTGGTAGATTTATTTTAGAATTTCTGCTTGGCCTAGGGTAAATTTATCAATGGAAAGCAAAGAGAATGCAGCAGTTAAACTTCCATATTCTTTTTTTTTAATGTTAATTTTTATTTTTACTTAAAAGTTTTTTTTTAATTGAAATATTCTTAAAAGCAAAAGCTTTATCACTCCTGCTTAGCATTCAGAGTCATCTTTGGTTGGAGAATCTGGCTCTATTTATAGCGGTCACACGATCTTGACTGTGGCCACAGCCTGCTCTCCCTTTTTCTCTGCTACATAACATTTCCCAATTCTTTTAATACAATGTAGATAAGGCTAGAATATCTGTTAGACTTTACCAAAGGCAGAGGGGTAAGTAAAAGGAAGGAAGCATAGAGAGTAGCATGTAATGAGGTAATTTTTCATATGAGATCTAATTTTAGTCTTCAGCTTTGCTTTCTCTCTAGCTCCTAGATTGCTTCAACCTGACAAAAGCCATCTTTTCTCTACCACTCAGGAGAACCTTCAAGCATCTGTAGACTCTAAATTTCAAACCCAAAGAGAGGACTTCATAACTGACACTGGGAATGCTGAAAATGAGCATGGCCAGTGCCATCCACAAGAAATCATAACTAACTGCATTCCAGTGGCCTCTATGAGACAGTCATATCTAGCTATACATCTGGCCCAACAGGCTAATATCCTTACTAGAGATAAGGGTGCGGTGGGTGGGTGGGAATCTGTCATAGCTTTTTATATAATAAATCTGTATATTATACTGATGTGCATTCTATGGCTTTTAAAATAAGGGATACAGTGGGCTAGAACTAGTAGACCTGGATTCTAGTCTGATTTACTAGTGAACAGTCTTGTCTCTTAGCAAGTGACTCAATCTTTCTGTAGTTTTGTTGAAAGATTTGGATATAATTATTCTGTAATTTTAGGGTTTTGACTATAATTGAATTGTTTAAAATAATTGTAAAGTTTAGATTTGAATTTTTCTCCTGGTGATATATTAGTCTATTTTAATATGATTCTGCGATATTAACGAGGAATTGTTCTGATGAGAAAAAGTGATCCATTTTATAATGATATACTTTATAGGACAAGGTCTCCATTGTGGTACAGGTGGGACCTGCTTATATTTAAAAGGGGCCATGGGAGCTTACTATGAGTTTTTTTGTAAAGTAAATATTTGCCTCTTTATTTATCACATATAAATTTAGATGTTCTTAAACAATTTAATTGTATATAGTTCTCCCTATATTTAGATTCTATATTTTCTAGTGTTTATTCATATATTTGACATTTTATCATTAAAATTTTTAAGTTGAAATTAAACAAAAGCGCCATATGTTAAAATACTTTAAGAGTGAGTTATTTGGTACTTCTAGTTAAGATAGACCGATTTGTTCTTTCTACTTATGTGTGATCTGCTTTTTTTTCAGAGTGAAAAGCTTTTGTTATATGATACAGTGCAGAGTGAACTAGAAGAGAAGATAAGAAGGCTTGAAGAGGACAGGCATAGCATTGATATTACCTCAGGTGAGGGGAATGCTGTGACTGTCATGTTTAAGTGACACTAAACCTTTGGTTTACTGAGGTGTCTCGCTGTATGTAGTCTCCTTTACATATGTTATGTAAATGAAGTGTCCTAATGAGAGAGGAAAGGGCAAGACTGCTAAAGAATTTGATATGATTGTGATCGTTGCTTTGATTTGGACTCACACTTCAGAAAGACGTAGAAAATGGAGCACATGAAAGGGAACAAAACAGAAGTGAGACAGGAACTATAGGCATAAGATAGTATACTACAGGAATAGTAAGAATATTATTATAACATAAGAATAGTATTGGAAGACAGCTGTAGTATATGTTCTTTCCTCTAAGCCTTGAAAGATTGTCATGTGGAAGAAGG
This sequence comes from Lipotes vexillifer, assembly GCF_000442215.2. Taxonomy (NCBI): domain Eukaryota; kingdom Metazoa; phylum Chordata; class Mammalia; order Artiodactyla; family Lipotidae; genus Lipotes; species Lipotes vexillifer. Next base: position 884,963 of record NW_006789373.1, on the reverse strand, counting down.
AATAAAACCCTTTTCTCTTTGGTCCCACACAAACTAGGACAAATGGGTGGACTTTCCAGGGAGGCAGATTTTTGTCTCAGGAAAAGGAAATACTACTAATTAGATCAGTCCAAAGTGAAATGGCTTTTTCAGAGGTACTATGGAAAAGCTTTCTACACTGGATGGAAGATTTACTGGGTTATCCTATTGTTCTTGCATATGTATTATTTTACTTGTTATAAATTCTATTTCTCTGATATGGAGTAGACAGAGTGGACAAGCTGAGCTCTAATGCTGCATTACTTGTAGTCGGGTGACCATGGGTGACAGTTACTTTAGCTTTTCTAAATCAGTCTCCTCCTATAATTGAAGTAATGAGACTATTACCTCTGCCTCAGAGGTAGCTTTGAGGATTAGTTGAGACCATTCATGCGATGTATATTTAACAAAGTGCCTGACATATGTTTATCAGTTATTAGTCACTAAGTGCCAAGTTGAATTTTGCTCTAGTAAAAGCAGAGGAAAATTCAAAATATATAACTGCTCATGAAATTATATATAGTCATATATATGTATAGTATACACATATATACAGTATATAAACATAGACACCAATGAAATTTTGCTACTATGAAATTATATAGTCTTTTTTTCCTCCTTTGATCTCTAGAAATCAGCTAATACTTAATTTTTATTTACTTGCCAGAGCTGTGGAACGATGAGCTTCAGTCGAGAAAAAAGAGGAAGGACCCTTTCAGTCCTGACAAAAAGAAGCCAGTTGTGGTTTCAGATATCCTTTTTCAAATTTTCTGGGGGTTTTTGTTTTGTTTTGTTTTAATGTACATTTTTGCATTGTGCATATCTTTGTAACTTGTTAGTATACATTGTCTTTATTTGCATGATTCTGTAATAAGCAAAAGATGATTTATAAAACCGATTGAAGGCAGAAGGGTATAGTTTAGATTAAGAGGAGTAGGGAAGGAGTAGAAATTTAGTCACGATCCCAACTTTGAAATTAACATGGCTTTGTAGGTAACAAGGGCTTTGATGTGAAGCAGCTGTGTAGTATGTAGCATGATTGCTTAATTCTCATGTGTACCTTTTTTTTTTTTTTTTTTGTGGTACGCGGGCCTCTCACTGTTGCGGCCTCTTCCATTGCGGAGCACAGGCTCTGGACGTGCAGGCTCAGCGGCCATGGCTCACGGGCCCAGCCGCTCCACGGCATGTGGGATCTTTCCAGACCGGGGCACGAACCTGCGTCCCCTGCATCGGCAGGTGGACTCTCAACCACTGTGCCACCAGGGAAGCCCTCATGTGTACTTTTTAACATTTTTAATGTCTCTGAAAGTGGAGTGTCTTTAAATTAAATTAGTATGTGCATTCAGTCTTGGCATTCCCTTTGGTACCCTCCCCTCGCTCCTGCCTTTTTCCCCCCACCTCAAACCAGTGATTAGGTTGGTGGTGTATCTTGCTATCCTTGATACCATAGGACTAAGGGAATATGGTTATAACATCTGAAGTACTGGAACATATTTATCCTGGTACTGAGTTTTTTGAAGAATAATTTGAAGTCAGAATTCAGCATGCTGAAGGTTTTTGTCCAGAGGTCTTTGTTCCATTCTCTGAAAAACAGAAGTTTGGAAGTATAATTCAAAATGTGAAATTCTTACAGCTAAATTGACCTTGACTTTTCAACGTCCGTATATAGTTTATATGCTACAAGATCTTGATATTCTTGAAGACTGGACAACAATAAGGAAGGTATGATTAAAGAGCAATGGAATCCAAGTATATTTTTTATAGTCTACTTTTTAAGAGTCTATGATTTTTCACTAATACATCAAAATATTATTGTAAATATGCTTTACTTTGCAACAGTCTCTCTAAGACAGTTAATACTAATACAGATAATAGTGGATTGCAAGAGTTTTTTAAATAAATTTATTTATTTATTTGTTTGTTTATATTTATTTTTGGCTGCGTTAGGTGCTCGTTGCTGCACGTGGGCTTTCCCTAGTTATGGCGAGCAGGGGGCTACTCTTTGTTGCGGTGCACAAGCTTCTCACTGCATTGGCTTCTCTTGTTGCGGAGCATGGGCTCTAGGCGCACGGGCTTCAGTAGTTGTGGCATGCAGGCTCAGTAGTTGTGGTGCACGGGCTTAGTTGCTCCGTGGCATGTGGGATCTTCCCGGACCAGGGCTCAAACCTGTGTCCCCTGCATTGGCAGGAGGATTCTTAACCACTGAGCCACCAGGGAAGTCCCTGCAAGAGTATTTTAAGAGATGCATGTCAGCTGTTTGACTGTATTTTCCCGTGATAATGTAATTAATAATTCATGCAAAAGTGCAGAAAAGCGTTTATTTAGGTTACCCCAAAATAATAATAAATTACCATTCTGTGCCTAGTTCTTAGCCTGATAATGGCTCATGGAGTACACTCAATAAATATTTGTTGAATGAACGAAAGTGAATATTTGAACCCTTATCATATGTCTTGCATCCTGTCTTTAAACATTCAAGCATTATAGGATTTTCTGTGCTTGTTTGAAAGTGGAGACTTGTTTTCTTATTAAATTTTTCTATTTTCAGAAGCTTCTTAGTTGAGAATTTGAGATTATTTCGGATATTGATAACACCTTTAGGAGAAATTGTTATTCTTTTTATATATTCCTATGATCTTAGATACTACCAATTTATTGAAGCAGCTAAAGATTGTATTTCACTGTTTGTTATTGAGCTTATCGGTAGTGTTGTATATATTAAATAGAAACTAAAATATACTTTGCCTATGAACTCAGACATCTTTCTTCTTCTTTTTTTTTTTTTTAATTAAGGCAATGGCTACACTGGGTCCACACAGAGTGAAAACAGAACGTAAGTCATTTAGTCTGAGTTCAGAAATCTTCGCTATGGAGACTTTTTAAGTCAGTCCCCTATCACTGGTTTCATTTCATCAGTGAACACTATCCCCAGAATTATGAGGAATTCTTCTGGAGTCTTTGTCTCACGTAAAAGTTTCAAGATTTCTGAATGGAATGTATTTCTTCTTTTAGTGTTTCAACTACATTTCAATTGCTGATAATGGATCAGTAATTTTAAAAGTATGTACTTAGTGTTTTTTATGGGTTCAGTAATTCTGTAGGGGAGGTTTTAGGAGTCCGTGGATGGCCTTCAGGGAGCCTGTGAATCCTCTGGAATTGTGGGCAAAATTTCTTCTGTGCTTGTGTTTTCTAGGCGAGAGATTAGAGTGCTGGCAGTGGGATTCATCAAGAAAATTTACACACCACTAAGATTTACACATTCTGATATGCCTTAGTAAAATTTATATCAAATTATACTTTCACAGTTTTTTGGAAGGTCTGAAATCACTGCCAAAGTAATGATGGGCATTATTGTCTAGGGTAACTTTCTCTGTTTCTGCCTACTTTCACTGTATGAGGTTTCCTAATCCTAAGAGCAATTGAAGCAAGAATTTTAAATAAAACATGTTTTAAATACGAAGAGACGTATCCCAACAGATAATCTATAAGAGATCAATTTCTATTTTATATTTAACCCAAGGATTCTTTTAAACGTTATATGATGTCAGGAAATTGTTAGCAATATTGTACTAAACTGCTTCCCTTGGGAATTAGGTGGAAGGGTAACTACCTATATTCTGAACATTTTTGAGTCATGGATTCCTTTAAGAGTCTCACTACACTGTTGAGTGGGTCTCCTCCCCGACCCCTGTTATGTTATCTTTAGCATGTGTACTATTTGTTTTCTTCATGGCACTTAACACAATTTGTAATTTTTTATTGATTGTTTACATGTTTACCTGTCTCCTGAGAGAATCGTAAGCTCCACAAAGATCAGAAACATCTCTCTTTTAGTCGCAGTGCTCAGAAAACATTTGTTGAACGAATGAATGAGTGAATACTTATTGAACACCTTCTATATAGGAGGCACTATTTGAGGTTCTGGGAATACAATGGTGCAACAGATGGACCTCCTAGAACTTCCTTGGGGGGAAGCAGAATAATAATGTATATGTAAATAGATAACTAACAGATACTGACAAATTGTAATAATTGCTATGAAGGAAATATAAAGCTGTGATGAAGATTAACTGAGGAGTGGGTAGAGTGGTTGGGGAAGACCTTTCTGAGGTGGTGACATTTGAATGATGCAGAGGTGTGTATTTCATGGTATGCTTTTGACAGTGTGTTTCTATAAAGAACATTCTTTTTCTCTGCATGAGTTTATCTGGCAAATCTCAAACCATTTCTAGGATTTCAAAATGGAAGTTCTACTTCAGGACATTTCCTTTTTAGAATCAAAGTCCTGGGGAACTCTTGGAATATATATTAAACTTTGCTTTTTTGGAAGTGTCAGCTGCAGGGGAGAAAATATGAAAAATGTAATTTTCAGTAGAAATACGACAATTCAGATTTTAAATCTCACTTAAAGTTGGCACTAGTAATTGATAATATATCTGCTTCTCCTTCTTACACTTGTCTAGTTAATTGATTTATTATATATTGTTTAGCTTTATTAAATAGCTATATTAAAAACTGAATGAATTATATAAAAATGTAAGAAATGAGATTCTCTTGTTTTTATTAGATTTAGGTTTGTTAGCTAAGAAATATTTTTAGTGTTTTTTCACATATATGCATGGGTTGGTGTTAATACTTAGTGTTCTGCACTTTTCTTCTGACAATGTCTTATTAGTATAACAGTTTTTGAACTGATCCCTTTAGCACCTGTGAAACTGGAAAAACACCTGCACAGTGCTAGATCCGAAGAGGGAAGATTGTATTATGATGGTGAATGGTATATACGTGGACAGACAATATGTATTGACAAGAAAGATGAATGTCCTACAAGGTAAAAAGCCTTTATCATTTCAGTGCTACTCAGTATTAGAGTTTACCACATTGTTGTCAGTAAATATTTGCTGCTTCCATAGTGCATTCATAATACATTATTAATTCCCTATGGATTCTTTTTTTCTCTTGACATATGATTTGATTAGCATGTTTACACACCAGTATTAATTTTATACACCAGAGTTACATATTAAGTTCATGGACACAAGCATTAACACAAATGGAAATGTTGGAATTATTTAGCCAGGTAAGAAATCCCATTTATTAATTCTTATAATAGATGACTTGCTATGATCCTAATATTATGACCTTTAAACCAGACTGTTATGAATTTGACAGTATGCTGCCACAGTGTGGCTCTATTAATCCTTAAATTTTTGGGGTATATTACAGTATTTTAGATTAAAAATTTGCTTCAATTAGAATGGGAAAGGAATTGAAAATTAACAAAAACTTAGAGTAGTGGGAATTAAAGTATAACTTGAAAACTGAAAAATTGCCTTTTAAAAAGCTCAATCTGTTTAGGCTTAAATAAAGTTTATATAATTATTTATAGAGCCTTATAAGTTTTATCTGGTGTGGCCTTTGGAAAATATTATTGCCCATTGCTGCTTTAATTCCTTTAGTAGTTTAGGGTTTAATTCTCAGAGTAGTAACCTTCTACAGTAAGAAACTATCTTTTTCTAGGCATCAGTAGTAAATAAAGTGTTTGCTTTTAGTATAGAATACTCATTTCAGGATCAGTGTGTATAGTAACTTTTCTCATAGAAGCTCATTGAGCTAATTAATTGCTAGGTTATACATGATACCCACGGATTCTTTGCTTTATCTTATTGCTTTTGAGACATTTAACTACTACTACTTAGCATAAATGTGGTTAAAAAGGAGATGAAATAGCATAAAAGAGGATTAAACACATATATTTTTAGAAAGATTTCTATGTAAAGATTAGTAGTGTTAAAAAAAATCTGTACAAGTACCACAGATGCTTGACACTGGAAATTAAGTTTGGCATTTGAAAAATTTCCTACTGCCAAGGCTGATATGAGTTGGAGGTGTAATACTACATAAGGAGTGGTGTTAGCTCCACTTTTTCTTCTTTTGGAGGTGGGGTGGGAATGGAGTTAGGGACAGTGTGCTTTTAATAGTTCTAGTAGTAAGTTTTACCAACTCTATTAAGAAAAGAAAGGAGATTATCTATTAAGTGTTGCTTAATGTGATATTTTTGACGGCATGCCCTGCTGATAGCATTCCGGTAAATGACAATTACATACCTGAATCTACTGTTATAGTCCAGCTATTTTGGTTTTATAGTTTGTGCTCTAAAATGAGTGGAGAAGGCATATTGTAATTCATTCATTCGTATTTTTTTTCTTTTTAGTGCTATAATTACAACAATTAACCATGATGAAGTTTGGTTTAAGAGGCCTGATGGAAGCAAATCTAAGCTTTACATTTCACAGCTACAGAAAGGAAAATATTCAATTAAACATTCATAATCATGATTTAAGTGTTATCTAAATCTACGTTATTAGTGTTACCAAGTATGATGTGCCATGGGAATAAAAAAATATATTCAGTAACTTAATATTCTCATCGAATCATGAGAGACTGTGCATTTGTAGGTAGTACTCTAAATAGACCTCATGTTGATATGTTATTGAAAGAGACAGTGATAAAAGTTTAATCATGATCATTACATTTATTTGCCTTTTTGGCCCAGTGACCAATAGGTATATATATGGTAGGGGTTTCTTACTAAACTTTTTTCTTTGGTTTTTATGTAAATCTGTCTTACCTTTAGTGAACTATGTTAGCAATGGCTACATTTATCACAGTTTTCTTGATTTTCAGTGTCTTTGTCACTGATCATATATTTGTAAATAAGCCCTATAAAATGTTTCCTATAAATGGTTTGTAATAGTACATTTGTGTTAAATCAGAATTGAAATTTAAACATATATACGTGAGTATGTATAGATGGCATCATCAGCTTATTTAGAACTGATGGCCTTACGTTGCAATCTTGTTTTACCCGAAATTCAAGCTATTGGGTTTGAAAGCTAAAAGGAGCACTTTTGTAGACTAGCAGCTTTCCTTCTTTTCCTTGATTGTATGGAGGTGACCTATTTTTTACAAATTATACTTCATGTTGATTAGAAAAATTAGTGTCAAGTAATAACATGCTTCTACCTTTATTTCTTGTGAACCTTTAGAGGGCAGGTATATATGCCTGGTATTTATGATGCAGTATGTAAGTGGTGGACAGTAACTGACAGTATTGTGGTGCTTGCTGTACATGTCTGATCTTTTGAAACAGATTTTTAGTAAGCATTTTCCAGAGGTAAAACTAGGTTTGTATCCTAATTTTATTCCTAGGGCAAAATAGACAGGGATGATCTCCTTGAATCTATTCCCAAATTAATATTTTTATCTTTGGTGTTTCTACACTTTAAGGCCACTTGGTGCAATTTAGAAAGTATTGGCCTCTCTTCCCCTAGTCACATTCAAAATTAACTTCTAAAACCTCAGGAACAGTACAGGGAATTGAAACCCTCAATATGGCAGCACAATTGGCTGTAGTATATATTAGGGTACAACCAAATCAGGTATTCCTGGTGGTCTTGTGCACTTTAATTTCTGTTATATTGAGACTTAAGAGGATGAGGAAGAGATCTACTTATTAACACTTAGGGCAGGAATATCTGCATTTTTCCATTTGTTTTCTCGCTATTTTACCTCTGCAAACATCTTCCTGTACAGATCACTACTTCAGAGTTGCCAAATGTTAAAATGTTTGACTTCTGAAATTCATTATCAGCAGTTATGTACGTTGTTCTGTTTCTAATTAACCTTAGCAAATGTACATAATGTCATAATCTGATAGTATTTGACAGTACTTATGTATACAGTGTTTCATAAGCATTTTTAATAATATTTGGATTTTTAAATTTAGTATATAATAAAAAGATGTGTTTGCGTGTCATTCGTAGTGTCTTGAATGACTTGTGCACTTTTATTATTTATAACCTGTCTACTTCTAAGAAGGATTTAAGGCAACTTACATTAATAGATATGGAGTGTTGGAGTGTTGAACAAATGTTTCTGCGTCCCTAAACCACAATTCAACCTCTTTTGGGGTATATTTAGATATTTAAGGCAGCTAAGTTATATTTAATTTAAATATATGTTCTACTTTAATAAAAATGTACTGTGTAAGTTCTGAAATTTTAAGTAGAAAGTCTTTATTTTAAAAACTGACTATGATTTAGTAGATTTACTTTCAGAACTTCAATGTTTATATCATATGTAACTTTTCCATAGTATTGATACTGATTCAGGTAAGTGTATGCTTGTCTATGATTGAAATACTATAAAATATATTTCGTTGTTGGCAGTTTGCCATTTGACTTCTGGTCAAAAACGGTCTAGTTTGGGGGAACTGTTAGAATCTGCAAAATGTGATCTAGCAGGTGCTGGTACTTTGTTTACGATCAGACTCTGTCTTAGTATCAATATATGGACCTTAACTGTCACAGCTTCCAGGATTTCATCTTTGGTCTATCCCTTCTCGACATTTCCCATTAAAAGAATCGAATCATCAGTAATCCAATTCATCACTAATAATTATTAGCAAACACTAATGTACATTCCTCATTCTGTCCCTTCTTCTCACTGGACACTGAGTACTTTTCATTGCAAACTTCTTCACGTAAAAGTTGTTTTGAGGGGCTTCCCTGGTGGCGCAGTGGTTGAGAGTCCGCCTGCCGATGCAGGGACACGGGTTTGTGCCCCGGTCCGGGAAGATCCCACATGCCGCGGAGTGGCTGGGCCCGTGAGCCATGGCCGCTGAGCCTGCGTGTCCGGAGCCTGTGCTCCGCAACGGGAGAGGCCACAGCAGTGAGAGGCCTGCGTACCGCAAAAAAAAAAAAAAAGTTGTTTTGATATGTGTGTTGTTACTCAGAACTCAAACACCACTGACAGAACCATGTACAATCTTAAATACTTGATAATTATTTAAAAAGAAGAACAAGGACATTGGTTATTTCTGATTTTGTTTTTGGATCCAGTAAGTCCAGTACACTAAAACTGAACTAAAATGAATTGATAAGGAAAATGGTTGTAGGATGAATGAATACACTAGTTAGGATTTATGTAGTCTCTTGCCAAGTTGGAATATAAATGATTTTAATTGCTAAATGTAAAATATTTTTCAAAGCACAAAAGCTCAGAATGGGGTTAGGGAAAATGTATGTTCCTTATATTGTCTTCATGGATGAACTACAGGAAGTGTGCCTGATATGTCAGGTGGGATTAATTGAGGCGGTTTCCCTCATTGGTCACTGTGGCTCAGAGTCTTGCCCCTTACTTCATAGGCCCAGAAACTTAAACTTTATTCATATGCCCTGTTGTGGGCTGAATTGTATCTCCCCCCCGCTCCTCCAATGCATATTTTGAAGCCATCACACCCATTACCTCAGAATGTGACTGTATTTGGAGATGGGGCATTTAAAGAGGTGATTAAGTTAAAGTGGGTGTTAGGTTGGGCCCTCATCCAGTCTGACTGATGTCCTTATAAAAGGAAATTTGGACACAGAGAAATTTGGACGGCAGATACATGAACACAGAGGAAGGACCGTGTGAAGACAGTGAGAAGTCCACCACCTGCAAGCCAAGGAGAGAGGTTTCAGGAGAAACCGAACCTGCCAACACCTCAATCTTGGACTTTTAACCTCCAGAACTGTGAGAAAATACATTTCTGTTGTTTAAGCCACCCAGTCTGTGGTATTTTGTTATGGCAGCTCTATCAAACTAATAACATGCCTGAGTTGACAGCTCTGGGGGAGTTAGACCAACCCATTCACAGTGGATTGAAGTGACAGCCGAGTGTCAGTTTAATAATTTTCACTGAGAAGGAGACCAGACTCCTCAAGTCAACTACTTGACATATTTTTTCCTTCTAGGAAAATCTGTGTGAAAGCAAACTTGGAATCAAAAGATGGTTTTATCGAAACTTGAAGGGGTCACCTGTCCTCTTGTGAGATAGCCCCTTCCTGGTATTGTGCTGGGCACATTGTTATAATCTTATTTTAAAAAAAATTTTATTGAAGTGTAGTTGATTTACAGTGTCATGTTAATTTCTGATGTACAGCAAAATGATTGTTATACATATATATATTCTTATTCTTTTCCATTATGGGTTCTCACAGGATATTGTATATAGTTCCCTGTACTATACAGTAGGACCTTGTTGTTTATCCATTCTATATATAATAGTTTGCATCTGCTAGTCCCAAACTTTGAACCCATGCTTCCCCAGCCCCACTTCCCCCTTGGCAACCACAAGTCTGTTTTCTGTGTCTGTGAGTCTGTTTCTGGTTTGTAGATGTTCATTTGTGTCATATTTTAGATTTCACGTATAAGTGATATCATATGGTATCTGTCTTTCTCTCTCTGACTTACTTCGCTTAGTATGTTAATCTCTAGGTCCATCCACGTTGCTGCAAATGGCATTATTTCATTCTTTTTTATGGTTAATACTCCATTGTATACATATGCCACATCTTTATCCATTCATCTGTCAGTGTACATTTAGGTTGTTTCCATGCCTTGGCTATTGTGAATAGTGCTGCAATGAACATAGGGGTGCATGTATCTTTTTGAATTATAGTTTTGTCTGGATATATGCCCAGGAGTGGGATTGCTGGATCATGGCAACTCTACTTTTAGTATCTTATTTTTGATTTTATTTTTTCCTGGTGCCCTGCTGACCAGGATCTCGCTGTGCAGGCCTGGTCCACAGCCCCCCTCTAAGTTCTTTCTGTATTATGTACTTTGCTACTCTGTCCAGTTTATTGGACCAGTGTGGCCCCTGGCTCATGGGCAGCCAGTGATAATAATACTTGTAATTCGAATGCCTGCCATGTGCCAGGAACTATGTTTAGTATATAAACAAAGTCATTATTTAATATTTTTCATGTTTAAAACAAAATGAATATAAATGTCAGAATTCTGATATGCTTACTTTATAAATTTACCATATATTAGGAATTTATGGGGTTTTTTTCCTCAAGGTATGCAAGGCAAAAGATTGTGGCAGAACTTATATTTTGAATGGTCTTAAACTTAGTTATCTCAAGTTGCTAATCTTTCTGAAAAATGTATATATGTTATATACGTTATCTATCATCTGTCTTCTATCTGTCATCTATCTATAACTAGAAAGCAACTATAAGTCTAAAATTTCTTTGTTCCTAAACTTGAAGTTAATATATTCTCTTTCAAAGGCACAATTTATTAAAGAAGGTCAAGGGGAAAAGTTATGTAGTAACAGTCTTTAGAGTTAATTTTTCCTTTCCTTTTCCATTTTTCTGTATCTAATAGAAGTCTGAAGTGGGTGAACTTGCCGGGAGACTGTTGCATTCTCTTGAAGAGAGAAGAGCCATAATTCTAGTCCAGAAGCAGGCCACATGGTAGCATTTCATCTCTGCTAGTAAAGATTATAATTTATGTTAAACGGCTTAGAAAACCAGATCCTCAGGCAGAGGCTAAATGATACCTGCTATTAGTGGGATGTTGAAAGAAATATATTTCACTTATTATTGAGCAAATATGAAAATGTTATTGGTAATGGCAAAGATAGTGAAGTGTTTTCACTTTGAAGATAAATTTATGATTTCAGTGTATTATGTTTAAGTACATTTATGGGTAATTGCACTTATTAAGGAAAGACGATTTAAAAAAAACTTCAGGTACTGTTTAAATTATTCATTGGCTACAGCAATATTTTTTTAGATTTATTTTTTTACTGGGGTATAGTTGTTTTGCAATGTTGTGTTAGTTTCTGCTGTACAGCGAAGTGGAGTTCCCTGTGCTATACAGCAGGTTCTCATTAGTTCTCTGTTTTATACATAGTAGTGTGTATATGTCAGTCCCAATCTCGCAGTTCTTCCCCCCCCCCACTATAGCAGATTTTGATTTGAAGCTTACCCTCCATGGTATTAACCTATACGTATTTTATCAATATACTTATATATGTATAAATAATAACAGTACCCACTATGTCAGGGCCAAATTGGTTTGGGCCTTTCCTATACACCCTTGAGCTGTACTGTCCCTCATGCCCAGGGGTCTGTTGGGAGGTTTCAGGCTTCTCATAGTCAGGGGAGCCCAAGGGTTGTGTCTGCTCATTCCCCTTCCGCTCCTGTAGAGCTCTCCCTCCTCCTGGTGTGGCTGCTCAAGGGAGTTTTTAGCACCAGTCATGGTCATGGCCCAAGTCCACTCTCTGCGAGGCTGCCGAGGTGAAGGGAGACCAACGAAGGAGAGGATGCTGGTCTGTCCACTGCCTGCAAGATGCCTCCTGTGTCCTCTCCTAGTTCTCTGGACTTCCTCTTTTTCTCTCTCCATTTTGAGCTTTAAAAGATTCCATGACTTATATTGGTTGTTTTTCTGCTAGGTAAATAAAATAGGGCAAAGCAGGACCCGTTATTTACATTAAAGGAATATTATACATACTCTTCTGTGCTTCTCTTTTTCTTTTTTTTTAATGTCAAGACTTTTTATTAATCACCTTTAAAAATTTTTTAAATATATATATATATATATATATATATATATATATATATATTCTTTTTCAGATTCTTTTCCATTACAGGTTATTACAAGATACTGAGTATTGTTCTCTGTGCTATACAGTAGGTCCTTGTTTATTTTATACATAGTAGTGTGTATCTGTTAATCCCAAACTCCTAATTTACCCCCTCCCCCCATTTTCCCCTTTGGTAACCATAATTTTGTTTTCTCTGTCTGTGAGTCTATTTCTGTTTTGTAAATGAGTTCATTTGTACCATTTTTTTTTAAGATTTCACATATAAGTGATATATGATATTTGTCTTTGTCTGACTTACTTCACTTAGTATGATACTCTCTGGGTCCATCCATGTTGCTGCAAATGGCATTATTTCGTTCTTTTTTATGGCTGAGTAATATTCCATTGTATATATGTACCATATCTTCTTTATACAGTCATCTGTTGATGGACATTTAGGTTGCTTCCATGTCTTGACTATTGTAAAGAGTACTGCCTATAGCAGGTATTTTATTTCTAAAACCCTGAACTGATTTTTTCACTCCTGGCTGAACTTCAGTTCTTTTGCCCAGCACTCCAGTTCTACTTTTTCCAGAAACTGTTTCTTCCCCAACCATGTGGTTCCAATAGGAGCATCCATCTCTCTCATGCTCTGCCCATTCTTGGTCACAGTTGTTTAGATTAGATGGGTCTGTAACTCAGGCTGCCCCAGCTGGAACCCTCCCCTGGGATCTTTCAAATTATATCTGTGGAAAGAGAGTCAGTGTCCCTTTTTAAATGTAACTGGGAAGACAATTAAGCAATAGGCAATTAAGTTTCCTGCCCTGTGGAGAAAGATGACATGGAGAGCTGAAGAGATGAGAGACTGTTCTTGGCATTTAACTTCCTGCTTCCAGCTCACCCACAGTCTACCTGCACCCAATCTTCCTCATGTTACATGAGTCTTCTAATAAATACCCTCCTTCTAATTTTTTTTTTTTTTTTAGCTTACAACATTTATCATGAACACCAGGGCTTCAAATTATATTGATTTCCATCTTAAAAAAAAATAATAAACTTCTATGATTTCACCACAAATTCAAGGAATAACACTAAAGGTATTGGTAGAATTGCAAACGTTCCCCTGAGAGAGAAAAGCAGTCCCTGACAACTGGGAACTGTCTGGCACTTGCCTTTGTGTTATGTTGAGCATAAAGAATTGCATAGAACATCAATATCAAACAAGGCCACTCTGTGCCCGCGATGAAGTGAGACGAAAAAACCAAGACCCTGCTCCCCCTCATAATCTTGTGTAAGTATAGAAAAAACCAAGGTCAGCATGCCAACCACAAAAATCTGAAAGCTTCCCCTATCCTGGCTAATATGAACAGCTGCTGCTGTTTTATCCATGATGGCTTTGGCCTTGTTTCATTCCTCCTGCCTTATAAATAAGATTTATTAAAGTGCCCAATCACAGAAGTGCCCCCACTTCCTGACAGTATCCCATCCAGAGCCAAGCCCCACTTCCATGAACACAACCCCAAATCTCCCACTATAAGTCCAAATCTTCTAAGTCCTTTCTCACACCTTCTTTCTCAGACACCCACAGCCCCCATGGTGTGTGTGTTCCCTCGTTGCAATGAGCAAGAAACCCAACTTGTTTAGCTATAGGTGTGTTCCTGGTCATCTTTGGCTGGAGGGCACTGACACATGGAACCTTTAAAACTGTTTTGCTTGAAGAGCTTTTTAAATTAGATTTAGTCTGAAGATACTTAGGTATATTCTGGACAGTGTTCTGGGAGCTCCCTGCATGTAATTATAGATATAGTGACTGATAAAATACTGTAGGCTTTGATTTTCAATTACATTGCAGAAGAATCATGAAAGACAAGGTGAAAGGGTATTTCATGAAAGACATTTGTACTGCAGTCTAACTTAGATAGCACTTTGCTTCCCAAAACAGAAAATAATGTTAATATTTTAACTACATTAACCAGGGACTGTCTCCTGGAAATGTAAAAACTGTACTACGATTGCATTTTGATTAAAACCTGAAGGTGGCAGTAAATTCTTACAAGACTTAGGTGCTTAGTTTGGAATTTGTATTTTTTCTTCTAATTATTCAAAATCGTATAGTGAGACTGCAGTCACATTTAATTCTGTTTCGTACTAATTAAGGGATATTCAGGAAGAAGATAAAGTTCGAAACAAGAATTATATTATTACTGTTTATTGACTGAAAGGAATTCACCATGTAAAAGGCTTAGGAACATTGCAACGGATTATATGCTTTAGAGTTAGTACAGAAACAGAGTGTGGAATTAAAAAAAGGAAACATTAGAACTTTTTGTACAGATCGAAGTGCTCTGAAGGGATGTGGCAGTAAATGGTTTAATTTGTCTATTAAATCAATAACCCTGTTGTAAACTTTGCTCCCCACTTCTCCAATTTTATCCTCAGCATTCTTAAAATAGTTTTGTGTGGTGTTTTACCCGATAATCTACTTATAATCAATAGAATCTCTAGACTGTTATTAATCAGGAATGGCCTAGCTTATAATTTAATAAAGAATATTTATAAATAGCCAATTAATAAATATTAATTCACACTGGAAAATGAATTACTTCACTGATCTTTTATATAAAGATCTAGAACTAGATTGTTTCATAGTTCCTTCTCTTAGGGTATAAACAATGTCATTGAAACATTGAGTTATACTCAAAGTTAGGGTGATGTTTTAGTGACCTCAGTATATAGGCATACAATTATTAGAGCTTTGAAAATTGGGAAGCATAGACTTTCTATAATCTTTCTAGATAAAAGTTAAACAGGTACTGTATGTATTAGTGGGTAAATACACAAAATAGTTAAGTTTATTGAGCAAGATAAATGATATTTTAAACATCTTCCAATACCATGCTGACACAGGAGTAATTATCAGTTTAGAAATTATTAAGATGGATGATCTGAATTTTAAGATATAATTTTATCTCTCCACTTAATTTTATTAACTCTATTTTAAACTATTCAACTCTATTTTTAAGATTGTAGTATACTAATAAATGACTTTATTAACCACAGTAAATACAACTTTAATTTTCATAATTACGTAGAATTTATTTTTATCATTTTTTATGGCCATCTCTCTTAGGCACTCAGAAATTTTACATGAAGAATGAAAGAGGTTAGTCATGGGTTGTTTATTTTTGACCAGGGAAAAATGTAAAGTTAGAAGCACAGCTTTCTGACATACACATTTATTCCTGAAATATTGATAACTGTTCATAATAGAGAATTTCAAAAATAGTCATTTTTAGCTAACAGTTATTCTCAATAATTATAAATGACTAGTTCATTTCATTTTCAAGTAGTATTTAGATTTGTTTGTAATACTTGAAAACTTGTAAAGAAAAAAATGTCTCTTTTTTGCACTTCCATTATAGAATATATCTAACTTAGATAGTGAGATACCTGTAACCTTACCCCTCATAGAGAGGCACTAATTGTGCTGTGTGTGTGTGTGTGTGTGTGTGTGTGTGTGTGTGTGTATGTGTATTGGCTTTAAGGACATTAAGGATCTGTGTCATTCAAAAAGAATGTCTTTTAACTGTAGATTCTGTATAAGTTAGAGCTATTTTAGCTTATGTGCTTGAATTCCATTTTGTCAGTTGGAGAACATCATAGTAAATATAAATATAACTCCCTATATGTGATCACGAGCTTAAAATGTAGTTATGTACAAATAAAGTCTGCATTAGTAATTATTTGTAATTATTGACTCTAGCGGTGATTAATACTGGCTGCCAGCAGAGGGCGCTTTGAGGTGTCTCTGTTAGAATTCCAAGATTTGGGCGGCCCAAGAGTTCAGACTGTTTGTCTTCAAACTGTTTTCCTAAGAGTAAAGACATTACTAACATTTCTTTATTTCCTATGATTTCCTGTCTCAATTTTAAAACTCCCAGACTGTCTGGCAAGGGCTAAGAAGGCCATCAACACCTAATGGAAAAGAGGAAGCCTGAGAGGGAACCAGTGCCAAGGTAACCTTCTGCATACCACACACACGCACCTAAAACAAAAGTATCTTGAAGCAACGTTTACCCTTATAATGTATGAAAGAGGCATTAAAATTTTTATATACTTAAATGAAATGTAGAAAATAACAGGGTTTTTCAAGGAACCTGACAAACTTGATTTGGAAATGTATGTGGAAGAACAAAGGCCAATAGCACCCACAACACTTCCAAAGAAGAATAAGCTGAGATATCTTATCACCAGATACTAGAATTTTAATAAAGATTTTGTCATTAGACAGTGAGGTATCAGCACAGGAATAGACGATGAGATCAGTGGAACAAAACGCAGAGTGCAGGAGCACACTCATCCCACTTGGACATCTATGGATGCTTAATACATGACTGAGGGAGGATTGCAGAGCCATGAAGAAAGAGTGGACTTTTCAATAGTGGCTGTGGAGAAATAGTTACCCGTATGGGAAAATATGGAAGTTGAACTTATACATTAATACAAAAATTAATTTTAGATGGAAAATTCTGGAGAGATGATGACAGCAGCATGGTTTTTCAATGTCTTTTATTCTCCACATAAAAGCAGTCAGAGGAACCAGATAGCAAAACTAAAAACTCATGGACTCCATTTAAGACAGAACTAAATGGAGAAGTTTCCTTACGGACTCCAAACTATAGGTAGGTGAGGCCAAACCACCATCAGCCACAAAACACAAAGAGCATCTGTGTAGAAGGAAGAAGGAAGCAACAGGGAAGAGGAGTCCCTTAAAGTAGCCAACAGGTATTCACTGGAAAGCAACGTGGGCCACTTTGAGGAGAGCAGCTGACACTTGCTGAGGTTTTGCTCTCTCCAATACCAAGGGCCCTGAAGGAAGATGGACTGAAGGAGCTGGAGAAGCCCCGCCCTATGAACCCTCCAAACAGACCTGACAGGAGCCCTTTTGGGTCAGGGATCCCACTGAGGAGAAACTTCTGGGAATATAATCAAAGCTGAGCAGCATGGAAACGATAGAGATGAAGGAAAGAGAAGGTTCAGACCGAAGTGGTGTGTGGTAACAAAACCAAGAAATTCTCAGAAAACAAGCCACCATATTTTTGAGCATCACATGGAAACAACTTGAGAGGGAACTCTGTAAAATTTTATATTAAGGAGTAAGACAAATGTGAAACAATGAAGATGTGTATCATGAGTTCACTCATTTGTCAATGATGCAAGTGACCTCTTCGATGAACTGGATAATAGTTTTCAAGTATTTTCTCATTTTTGGGGTGCTATTCAAAAACATAATGGCTATAGACGCAATACACTTTTAAGTTTAATTTGCATTATTACCATTTCCTCCTTCAGTTTCTTAAGTCTAGACAATTGTAAAAAGCAATAAAGCCCTAGTTTATAGGATTTGTCAATTTCTGTGACGTACATACTCCCACCATGGTCGACTTCAAGCTACCAAATGTGATGTCACTGAAGGCGGGGTTGAGAAGAGTTGTGCAGCCTCTCACCATGATAGAGTAATATGGTGTTTCCACCATGCAGATGTAATCCATGTAAATAACCTTAAAAGCATAGGTAGTAATGACATGTAGTAAAATAATTAGGAGATGATGAGTTTTGTTTATTTTCTACCTTTTCTTTCAGTATGATTTAATTGTAAGTTTATATAGTTTAATTTTTAATAATGGATGTGTTTAACAACCAGCTTACAAAGTTCCTGAAAATTTAACAACTGGCTCTCCTGAGCTGATATGAGGTGGCCCCAGCACTGGATAAGAGGGAGAGAGTGCGTGTAGTATGTAATGGCCTGACAAAGTAGAGTATAACTGTTTTAAGAATAGGAAGAGTATATGAATTTTTAAAATGTTTTCAGTAGTTATATTGGTGGTAATATTAATATTATTATTCTGAGACTGTTGTGTGTGTAGTATGAGATAAACTGAGTAATTGTGGAATATATTAATTCTATCATCCTCTGCATTCTTGAGAACCAGAATTCTCATCTGGAAGAAAGGAGATACAATAGGAAAGAGGTTACATAAAACCTTGAGGTGGAATTGGAATTATCAATATGGATGCAACAAATATTTCACATATATTTCCTAGTTCTGTCCACCGAACAGCCTAAAAACAATGATCAACCCAGAAACAGGGTGCATCCTTTGTGCTTAGATTGTGATACAGTGTATAATTCTCATTACAGTTTCTTATTAAAAGAAACCAGGGGTTTTGGGAGAAATGGTCAAATCGAGGACTTGGGCAAGAAATAAACAAGAGAAGCCTAGAACATCCTATATTACCAGAGAGAAAGAAAACTATCAAATACTGCTAGAGTCACATCAAAAGGATTCAGGGGCTGGCTTTAAAGGGCTCCTAGTGGTAAAAATTGGGACAATTTGAGCTCAAATATGATAATAATTACAATGGATTGAAGCCCATAAAAATGTTTAAATTGAAAAGCTCATAATGATTTTGTGTGTGCATGTGTGTGTTTAACCTTTGGAGAATGATAAGGAAACAATTCATTATCTTGAAAACTGGTGAATAAAGAGAAAGACACCAACATTTACCTTGCCTTTCCTATATGAACTGCACTACTTGGTAACAACAGAGTAGATTATTATAAAGGTAATCTAACAAATAAATTAAAGTAATAGAATTTGAATATTGCTATCTGGCAATTTCTAATGAATGGCTATAAGCATTAAACATCATTGGCTGCTAAGATCACAAAATAAAGAGATAATCAGAAATTATATGCCTCTTATAGTCTTGAACCTGAGTCTGATCCAGTTTCTGGATGCAACTGACAATTTGCAGAAATTCAGAGAACAGAAGAAAATTTTGGATTGTACCAAGAATATGCAATCAGCAAAATCCAGTCTGTGGGAGACTCTCCAGCCAAATGGCCCAGTTTCTTCAACTGAAAAAGTGTAAGGAAATGAAAGGGATACAGGGAGAACTTATTGAATAAGAGATACTTAAAAGACATACAATTCTATTAAAACTAGGCAAGAATAACTGATGGTGTGTTGACAAAACTATATTTAAAAAGCAAAGAAGTGATTATTATAAAAGCTAAATGGTCGTTATTCATGTGGGATGAAGAGTGGTGACTGGGATGGGACACGTGGGAGAAGCTTCTGGAGCTGCTGGAAAGATTCTACTTCTCGACCAAGGTATGTTTTCCTTATAATAATTTCTTGAGTTATATATGTGTATTGTGTATTGTGTATATGTGCTGCTTCTGTCTTCACATTTTACGTTACAATAAAAAAGATTTAAACCTGGGTGGTGGAGGGGCATGCAGGAGAAAGAGGAGAAGCCAGAAAACAGTGTTTTATGATTTCTGAAATTGGAATTTAGAGCCGATGTTTGAATTGTTATCCAGCTAGCAACTTGGTGGCTTTGGATATAGCTTCATCGCACAGTACTAAGTGGTATGAATACAATAGAATTGAAGAGGTTAATTTTCTTTCTGCAAGAATGTTTTGGTAGAGTGTTAGTGAGTGGGTGAGATAATGGGCATTTGGGCTTCTTGTATGCTGCATGGGCAGGTGAATATCATTATGGCCTGTATGATGGACTGTTTGGTAATATCAAAAGCCTTAAATATGCACATACCCTTTGTCCCAGAAATACTGCTGCTAAGAATGTATCTTAGGATAATAAAGCGTCAAGATATATGTAAGTACATAGATAGTTATTGCATCAATGTTCAGAATAGAAAAATGGAAACAATGTAAAATTTGAATAATAGTAATTCATATAGATTTTGTTAGAGCTATACCGTCACTGGCGAATTACGCAGGTATTTTATAAAAACATGAATGTGTATTTGTATGTGTGTGTTTGTATATAATTGATACCTAAAAATCTGGACAGGGGTTTTAGTTAAGGTAGCAGCAGGACACAGATGGCACACTGAATTTGAGTAATTTGAGCAGAGTTCAATATAGGGGTTATTTACAAGGTGTAGGCAGAACATAGAGAAACAATGAACAATAGTACAGAACCTGGAACTTATAAGAGTATGGAGGGTGGGATGTTCTTACCACCTCCAGGCCTGCCTAAAGGAGCCAGAGGAAGGGGCTGTTCGGTGGAGATGGCCTTTTGACAGGATTTGTGACTTTTCCTAAAGGGATGTAGTCTTCCCATAGCAACTCGACAGTGTGGTTGCTGGAAAATGAATATCTTGGCCTCTCTTTCCTTCCTCTCTCTACTCTCTTACTAGTGTCCTTCACTCACTGAGCTCAACCAGAAGTCAGACTGCAAAGGGGTCCTTTGATGCAGTCCATGTAGATCAGCCTATATAGCACAGCGCAGGGTGGGCAGGATTGAGAATGGATCCTGAGGGGCAATTAGAAAATACCCAGATCAACAGGTGTACAGCAATATGTTAACAGAGGTTATCCTGGACAATGGGATTATGGGTTCATATTCTTGTCTTTTTCTTTTAATTTTTTGAAAATGAACACATGTGACATGTGAGTTTTTAAAAGTTTAAAAAGTTGTGTGTGTTTTTTGTGGAAATATTTTACCTTAAATTATCTGGAAATTATGAACTTCCTCTGCCAAAATTCAGTTGTTTTATATCTACACAGCTGAACACCCTCTCTTAACCTTTAAACCTTATTTACTTAAAAACTATCCACAGGGTTTCTTTAGTTACAAAACAAGGAGTTTGCCTGATTCCAGCAGATGTTAACATTTGGGGGGGGGTAGGGTGGGGAATTGGCTTTATTTGGGAATACTACGGTCTTTTGATGAAATTTATGGGACAATTGTGACATTTAAAGCCATTATATATAAAAGCAGTCTGAGGTGATTTCCCAGGTGGTGCAGTGGTTAAGAATCTGCCTGTCAACGCAGGGGACATGGGTTAGAGCCCTGGTCCGGGAAGATCCCACATGCCGCGGAGCAACTCAGCCCTTGCACCACAACTACTGAGCCCACGCGCCACAATTACTGAAGTCTGCATGCCTAGAGACCACTCTCTGCAACAAAAGAAGCCACCGCAGTGAGAAGCTCTCACACCACAACGAGGAGTATCCCCTGTTCGGTGCAACTAGGGAGGCCCATGTGCGGCAACGGAGACCCAACACAGCCAAAAATAAATAATAAATTAATAAATAAATTTATTAAAAAAAAAAGCAGTCTGAGTTTCTCAGAAGAAAGGAGCTTTAAAAGCCCAATATAATTCTTTAAGCCTGATAGACTATAGAATTTAGTTGGATTAGTAGATAGCATTATTAAAGCATTATTCTATTTTTTTAAACATCATTATTGGAGTATAATTGCTTTACAATGGTGTGTTAGTTTCTGCTATATATCACAGTGAATCAACTATAAATATACATATGTCCCCATATCGCTTCCCTCTTGCGTCTCCCTCCCACTCTCCCTATCCCACCGCTGTAGGTGGACACAAAGCACCGAACTGATCTCCCTGTGCTGTGTGGCTGCTTTCCACTAGCTATCTATTTTACATTTGGTAGTGTATATATGTCCATGCCACTCTCTCACTTCTTCCCAGCTTACCCTTACCACTCCTCGTGTCCTCAAGTCCATTGTCTATGTCTGCGTCTTTATTCCTGTCCTGCCCCTAGGTTCTTCAGAACCGTTTTTTTTTTTAGATTCCATATATATGTATTAGCATCCATTATTTGTTTTTCTCTTTCTGACTTCACTCTGTATGACAGACTCTAGGTCCATCCTCCTCACTACAAATAACTCCATTTCTTTTTATGGCTGATTAATATTCCACTGTATATATGTGCCACATATCTTTATCCATTCATCTGTCGATGGACACTTAGGTTGCTTCCATGTCCTGGTTATTGTAAATAGAGCTGCAATGAACATTGTGGTACATGACTCTTTTTGAATTATGGTTTTCTCAGGGTATATGCCCAGTAGTGGGATTGCTGGGTCGTATGGTAATTCTATTTTTAGTTTTTTAAGGAACCTCCATACTGTTCTCCATAGTGGCTGTATCAATTTACATTCCCACCAACAGTGCAAGAGGGTTCCACACCCTCTCCGGCATCTATTGTTTGTAGATTTTTTTGATGATGGCCATTATGACTGGTGTGAGGTGATACCTCATTGTTGTTTTGATTTATATTTCTCTAATGATTAATGATGTTGAGCATCCTTTCATGTGTTTGTTGGCAGTCTGTATATCTTCTTTGGAGAAATGTCTATTTAGGTCTTCTGCCCATTTTTGGATTGGGTTGTGTTTTTTTTGATATTGAGCTGCACGAGCTGCTTGTAAATTTTGGAGATTAATCCTTTGTCAGTTGCTTCATTTGCAAATATTTTCTCCCATTCTGAGGGTTGTCTTTTCATCTTGTTTATGTTTTCCTTTGCTGTGCAAAAGCTTTTAAGTTTCATTAGGTCCCATTTGTTTATTTTTGTTTTCATTTCCATTTCTCTAGGAGTGGGTCAAAAAGGATCTTGCTTTGATTTATGTCATAGAGTGTTCTGCCTATGTTTTCCTCTAAGAGTTTTACAGTGTCTGCCGTACATTTAGGTCTTTAATCCATTTTGAGCTTATTTTTGTGTATGGTGTTAGGGAGTATTCTAATTTCATTCTTTTACATGTAGCTGTCCAGTTTTCCCAGCACCACGTATTGAAGAGGCTGTCTTTTCTCCATTGCATATTCTTGCCTCCTTTATCAAAAATAGGGTGACCATATGTGTGTGGGTTTATCTCTGGGCTTTCTATCCTGTTGCATTGATCAATATTTCTGTTTTTGTGCCAGTACTGTACTGTCATGGTTACTGTAGCTTTGTAGTATAGTTTGAAGTCAGGGAGCCTGATTCCTCCAGCTCTGTTCTTCTTTCTCAAGATTGCTTTGGCTATTCGGGTTCTTTTGTGTTTCCATGCAAATTGTGAAATTTTTTGATCTAATTCTGTGAAAAATGCCAGTGGTAGTTTGATAGGGATTGCATTGAATCTGTAGATTGCTTTGGGTAGTACAGTCATTTTCACAATGTTGATTCTTCCAGTCCATAAACATGGTATATCTCTCCATCTATTTGTATCATCTTTAATTTCTTTCATCAGTGTCTTATAATTTTCTGCATACAGGTCTTTTGTCTCCTTAGGTAGGTTTATTCCTAGATATTTTATTCTTTTTGTTGCAATGGTAAATGGGAGTGTTTTCTTGATTTCACTTTCAGATTTTTCATCATTAGTATATAGGAATGCCAGAGATTTCTGTGCATTAATTTTGTATCCTGCTACTTTACCAAATTCATTGATTAGCTCTAGTAGTTTTCTGGTAGCATCTTTAGGATTCTCTATGTATAGTATCATGTCATCTGCAAACAGTGACAGCTTTACTTCTTCTTTTCCGATTTGGATTCCTTTTATTTCCTTTTCTTCTCTGATTGCTGTGGCTAAAACTTCCAAAACTATGTTGAATAAGAGTGGTGAGAGTGGGCAACCTTGTCTTGTTCCTGACCTTAGTGGAAATGCTTTCAGTTTTTCGCCATTGAGGATGATGTTGGCTGTGGGCTTGTCATATACGGCCTTTATTATATTGAGGAAAGTTCCCTCTACACCTACTTTCTGCAGGGTTTTTATCATAAATGGGTGTTGAATTTTGTCAAAAGCTTTCTCTGCATCTATTGAGATGATCATATGGTTTTTCTCCTTCAATTTGTTAATATGGTTAATCACATTGATAGATTTGCGTATATTGAAGAATCCTTGCATTCCTGGAATAAACCCCACTTGATCATGGTGTATGATCCTTTTAATGTGCTGTTGGATTCTGTTTGCTAGTATTTTGTTGAGGATTTTTGCATCTATGTTCATCAGTGATATTGGCCTGTAGTTTTCTTTCTTTGTGACATCCTTGTCTGGTTTTGGTATCAAGGTGATGGTGGCCTCGTAGAATGAGTTTGGGAGTGTTCCTCCCTCTGCTATATTTTGGAAGAGTTTGAGAAGGATAGGTGTTAGCTCTTCTCTAAATGTTTGATAGAATTCGCCTGTGAAGCCATCTGGTCCTGGGCTTTTGTTTGTTGGAAGATTTTTAATCACAGTTTCAATTTCAGTGCTTGTGATTGGTCTGTTCATATTTTCTATTTCTTCCTGATTCAGTCTTGGCAGTTTGTGCATTTCTAAGAATTTGTCCATTTCTTCCAGATTGTCCATTTTATTGGCATAGAGTTGCTTGTAGTAATCCCTCATGATTTTTTTTATTTCTGCAGTGTCAGTTGTTACTTCTCCTTTTTCATTTCTAATTCTATTGATTTGAGTCTTCTCCCTTTTTTTCTTGATGAGTCTGGCTAATGGTTTATCTATTTTGTTTATCTTCTCAAAGAACCAGCTTTTAGTTTTATTGATCTTTGCTATTGTTTCCTTCATTTCTTTTTCATTTATTTCTGATCTGATTTTTATGATTTCTTTCCTTCTGCTAACTCTGGGGTTTTTTTGTTCTTCTTTCTCTAATTGCTTGAGGTGCAAGGTTAGGTTGTTTATTCGAGATGTTTCCTGCTTCTTAAGGTGGGCTTGTATTGCTATAAACTTCCCTCTTAGAACTGCTTTTGCTGCATCCCATAGGTTTTGGGTCGTTGTATCTCCATTGTCATTTGTTTCTAGGTATTTTTTAATTTCCTCTTTGATTTCTTCAGTGATCACTTCGTTATTAAGTAGTGTATTGTTTAGCCTCCATGTGTTTGTATTTTTTACAGCTCTTTTCCTATAATTGATATCTAGTCTCATGGCGTTGTGGTCGGAAAAGATACTTGATACAATTTCAATTTTCTTAAATTTACCAAGGCTTGATTTGTGACCCAAGATATGATCTATCCTGGAGAATGTTCCATGAGCACTTGAGAAAAATGTGTATTCTGTTGTTTTTGGATGGAGTGTCCTATAAATATCAATTAAGTCCATCCTGTTTAATGTATCATTTAAAGCTTGTGTTTCCTTATTTATTTTCATTTTGGATGATCTGTCCATTGGTGAAAGTGGGGTGTTGAAGTCCCCTACTATGAATGTGTTACTGTCGATTTCCCCTTTTATGGCTGCTAGTTTTTGCCTTATGTATTGAGGTGCTCCTATGTTGGGTGCATAAATATTTACAATTGTTATATCTTCTTCTTGGATCGATCCCTTAATCATTATGTAGTGTCCTTCTTTGTCTCTTCTGATAGTCCTTATTTTAAAGTCTATTTTGTCTGATATGAGAATTGCTACTCCAGCTTTCTTTTGGTTTCCATTTGCATGGAATATCTTTTTCCATCCCCTTACTTTCAGTCTGTATGTGTCTCTAGGTCTGAAGTGGGTCTCTTGTAGACAGCATATATATGGGTCTTGTTTTTGTATCCATTCAGCCAATCTGTGTCTTTTGGTGGGAGCATTTAGTCCATTTACATTTAAGGTAATTATCGATATGTATGTTCCTATTCCCATTTTCTAAATTGTTTTGGGTTCGTTATTATAGGACTTTTCCTTCTCTTGTGTTTTTGTCTAGAGAAGTTCCTTTAGCATTTGTTGTAAAGCTGGTTTGGTGGTGCTGAACTCTCTCAGCTTTTGCTTGTCTGTAAAGGTTTTAATTTCTCCATCAAATCTGAATGAGATCCTTGCTGGGTAGAGTAATCTTGGTTGCAGGTTTTTCTCCTTCATCACTTTCAGTATGTCCTGCCACTCCCTTCTGGCTTGTAGAGTTTCTGCTGAGAGATCAGCTGTTAACCTTATGGGGATTCCCTTGTGTGTTATTTGTTGTTTTTCCCTTGCTGCTTTTAATATGCTTTCTTTGTATTTAGTTTTTGACAGTTTGATTAATATGTGTCTTGGCGTATTTCTCCTTGAATTTATCCTGTATGGGACTCTCTGTGCTTCCTGGACTTGATTAACGATTTCCTTTCCCATATTAGGGAAGTTTTCAACTATAATCTCTTCAAATATTTTCTCAGTCCCTTTCTTTTTCTCTTCTTCTTCTGGAACCCCTATAATTCGAATGTTGGTGCGTTTAATGTTGTCCCAGAGGTCTCTGAGACTGTCCTCAGTTCTTTTCATTCTTTTTTCTTTATTCTGCTCTGCAGTAGTTATTTCCACTATTTTATCTTCCAGGTCACTTATCCGTTCTTCTGCCTCATTTATTCTGCTATTGATCCCATCTAGAGTATTTTTCATTTCATTTATTGTGTTGTTCATCATTGTCTGTTTCATCTTTATTTCTTCTAGGTCCTTGTTAACTGCTTCTTGCATTTTGTCCATTCTATTTCCAAGATTTTGGATCATCTTTACTATCATTATTCTGAACTCTTTTTCAGGTAGACTGCCTATTTCCTCTTCATTTGTTAGGTCTGGTGGGTTTTTATCCTGCTCCTTCATCTGCTGTGTGTTTTTCTGTCTTCTCATTTTGCTTATCTTACTGTGATTGGGTTCACCTTTTTGCAGGCTGCAAGTTCGTAGCTCCCGTTGTTTTTGATGTCTGTCTCCAGTGGCTAAGGTTGGTTCAGTGCGTTGTGTAGGCTTCCTGGTGGAGGGGACTAGTGGCTGTGTTGTGGTGTATGAGGCTAGATCTTGTCTCTCTAGTGGGCAGGTCCACGTCTGGTGGTGTGTTTTGGGGTGTCTGTGGACTTATTATGATTTTAGGCAGCCTCTCTGCTAGTGGGTGGGGTTGTGTTCCTGTTTTGCTATATGGTTGGCATAGGTTGTCCAGCACTGTAGCTTGCTGGTCGTTGAGCGAAGCTGGGTGCTGGTGTTGAGATGGAGATCTCTGGGAGATTTTCGCCGTTTGATATTATGTGGGGCTGGGAGGTCTCTTCTTGACGAGTGTTCTGAAGTTGGCTCTCCCACCTCAGAGGCAGAGTCCTGACTCCTGGCTGGAGCAGCAAGAGCCTTTCATCCACTCGGCTCAGAATAAAAGGGAGAGAAAGTAGAGAGAATTAGTATAAGTAGGAGGAAATAGGAAAGAAAGAAAGAAAGAAAGAAAGAGAGGAGGGAAGGAAGGAAGGAGGGAAGGAAGAAAGAAAGAAAGAAGAAAAGAAAGGAAGAAGGCAAGAAGGAAAGAAAGGAGGGAGGGAGGGAGGAGGGAAGGAAGGAAGGAATGAGGGAAGGAAGGAAAAAATACAGAAAGAAAGAAGATACAGTAAAATAAAATAAAGTATAATAAAGTTATTGAATTAAAAAAATAATTATTTAGAGGAAAAAAAAAAGGGAAGGATAGAACCTTAGGACAAATGGTGGAAGCAAAGTTATAGAGACAAAATCTTACATAGAAGCATACACATATACCCTCACAAAAAGAGGTAAAGTGGAAAAAATCATAAAACTTGCTCTCCAAGTCCACCTCCTCAATTTGGGACGATTCGTTGTCTCAAAAAGGGAAGGAAGGAAGGAAAGATAGAAAGAAGGTAAAGTATAACAGAGTTCTTTAAATTAAA
Organism: Lipotes vexillifer; assembly: GCF_000442215.2. Taxonomy (NCBI): domain Eukaryota; kingdom Metazoa; phylum Chordata; class Mammalia; order Artiodactyla; family Lipotidae; genus Lipotes; species Lipotes vexillifer. The sequence continues at coordinate 857,116 of NW_006789373.1, read as the reverse complement.
ATTAATTATTAAGAAAAAAATTAAAAAAAAAAATGGTCGGATAGAACGCTGGGACAAATGGTGGAAGCAAACCTATACAGACAAGATCTCACACAGAAGCATACACATACACATTCACAAAAAGAGGAAAAGGGGAAAAAATCATAGATCTTGCTCTAGAAGTCCGCCTCCTCAATTTGGGATGATTCGCTGTCTATTCATGTATTCCACAGAGGCAGGGTACATCAAATTGATTGTGTAGCTTTAATCCGCTGTTTCTGAGGCTGCTGGGAGAGATTTCCCTTTTTCTTCTTTGTTCTCACAGCTCACAGGGGCTCAGCTTTCGACTTGGCCCTGCCTCTGCGTGTAGGTCGCTGGAGGGCGTCTGCTTTTTGCTCAGACAGGACGGCGTTAAAGGAGCCGCTGACTCGGGGGCTCTGGCGCTCTCAGGCCGGGGGCAGGGAGGGGCACGGAGTGCGGAGCGGTCCTGCGGCGGCAGAAGTCGGCGTGACGTTGCCCCAGCCTGAGGCCCGCCGTGTGTTCTCCCTGAGAAATTGTCCCTGGATCCCGGGAACCTGGCAGTGGCGGGCTGCACAGGCTCCCCGGAAGAGGGGTGGGGGCAGTGACCTGTGCT